>NC_089199.1:23941087-24076087 GCF_963930695.1 Labrus bergylta
GAAATCTCTGTGGTGAAGAACAACAAGAAGTATATAATTCAATTCAAAACCTTTATTTTGACTCGAAAGACACAGATGTTACCCCTCGTTCCTCGTCATACAGTGACGTCGAGCTCACATGCATAGAAAAGGAGTTACAGATAAAAGCGAGTAGAAAAGAAGAAAAAGAAAATCAGCTAAGACAAACAAACAGAGAAAACAGTACATATCCAGAAAACAGCCAGCAACACAGCTAAGAACAGTTACAAATCGATGAACAATGGTCCGTTACTATGGCCTTAAACGCTGCATGTGAGGCCTCATTTTTTTAATTTGTTGGATAACATTCCAGGAATCCAGAGCATCGAATGAAAACGCACTCTTTCCAAAATCTGAATGTGTCCGGGGGGACCTTAAGTACCAGCCAATCACTGGAACGAGTGAAATAGGTTCCACATTTCCATTCCAACCATGCTTTAATGTGTGGAGGCAGCTCACCAGTAAGGGCTTTGAAAAGGAACAAATACCAATCTCTTTTTGCGTCTTTCGTCGAGGCTGGCGGGGAATCATGGGAGTGATTCTCTCTGCTACTAAACCCTCACCCCCTCCGATGAAAACGAACTCCGAGTTGACCGCAGTCATGACGACTGGGTGAATCCGACCTGAGGAAGAGGAGATGTTTACAGACGAGTTAATGTGTCCGAGTATAATTTACTTAGCAGCAGCACGGCAGCTGGTGTCGCTGCCTCTGCCAACAATGTTGTTCTGGTATTTTAAAGGGACAGTAACTTATGGAATTGCTCCAGTAGATCGATCTTTGCTGCACCGCAAGACATTTTCTACACCAGAAGAAGCAGTTACCTCGGACTTTGAAATTCTGTCTCGGATCTATTATCGTGCTCCTTGTGGAGGTCATTGTTTGTGCTGGATGTGGATTTGATTGCTTCATGCGAACGTGTACTTCTCATATTTAGTGTTGATCAAGTTATAAAGGTCAGAGTTCAATCACCTGTTCAGGAGCCTTCCCTCCTCTCTCTCTCTCTCTCTCTCTCTCTCTCTCTCTCTCTCTCTCTCTTCTTCTTCCTCTTTGTCTCCCCAACATGATTTATATGAATTATTGTCCAACAGTTTAACAGAACTAAACAGAAAAAATGTTTTCAGTTTGTTACAATAAACTTCAAGAAGCGCATCGAAAATAATGGAGACGAATGATTCCTCTGCTTCCTCTCTCTCTCCCCACTCAGACGCCCACCTCTTCAATCTCTGGGCTAATAAACGTACACACGCGCGCACACACACACACACACACACACATGCACAAAAAGAGGTGGAGGTGGCAGGAAGGATTTGACGCCGTTTGATCGTCAGTGAGAGCCGTCATTAGTGTGTGGCAGTTTTCAGACGCCGAGAAGTCACAACAACATCTTCCTCGCTGATCCTTGTAAACACACACACACACACACACACACACACACACACACACACACACACACACACACACACACACACACATGCACACATTCACAGCTCTGAGGAGAGGCTGAATATTTCCATGATTTAGTGTGTGTGTGTGTGTGTGTGTGTGTGTGTGTGTGTGTGTGTGTGTGTGTGTGTGTGTGTGATTGATTTAGAGGCAGAAGGCTGATTGCTTTCTCAACTTCCACATCCCATCAGAAGGCGCCGTAATAACTACAGAGATATCTCCACGCAGACGGCGAGTGTTTGTGTTTGTGGGCCGGGAGTCGCTCCGTGTTGATTACTGTCGGTTTAGCCGCTTTCTTGGACGGCGAGTGTTTATGTGTGTGTGTGTGTGTGTGTGTGTGTGTGTGTGTGTGTGTGTGTGTGTGTGTGTGTGTGATGAATATTTTCTTCCCTCTCCTCCGTTCTTCTCTCCACTCTTCTGTCATTCCACATGCACGCTGACAAACACACACTGAGTAATGAATTCAATTTTGAGATAAACCCCTCGTGTGTGTGTGTGTGTGTGTGTGTGTGTGTGTGTGTGTGTGTGTGTGTGTGTGTGTGTGTGTGTGTGTGTGTGTGTGTGTGTGGGATTGTGTGTGTGTGTGTGAGGCTTAGCTGTGATTGGTTTGATGGAAAGACAGAGAATGAAAAGAGAGTTATAAGTTGGAAGACACAAGGCAATAAAGAATGGATAAGAAGCCGTGTAAAATGTTTGGAATGTGATTTCTAAGCGGTCCCTTTGTTCTTATGAACAGAAATAATCATCCTAAAGCCGTTAACATAACCATAACATGGTGTAAAAAACATCTGCTGCATGCCGGTCGTAACAGGGATGTAAGTATCAAACGGCGATCTGTTAGTGCTGGATTTTTTTCTTCCAAATGGACAAAAGTCACAAACCAGTGACGGACCATGTTGGAGCGGTTTGCTGCTGGAGAAATCACAGAGTGGGAGGAGCCTGCGTCGCTTGTTGTAGTCAAAACCACACCAACCGAGACCGAGACTGGACGGAGACATTAAGGGATCGAAGCCGAGTCGAGACCAAGAGCAAGGCAGGGGGAGACTGAAACAAAACAACCATAAATATCTCTGAAAAATCATCATCTTGTGTTTAGGGGGCGTGTCCCTCACTTAGACCATCACACCGGGAAGGTTGCGGGATAAAAATCTAACTACAAATGAATTGAAGTTATTTGTTCTTTTCGAAAGAGGCAGTTTCCTTCTAATCTCAGTAATGATGTGGACAAATAGCCGATCAGTGGTGGTCTTGACCGGTTTTGATTTAAAATCGGAGTATCTCCAGCCTGAGATCGAGACAAGGCCGAGTAAGAGTAGCCATGAGACCGTTCTTGAGACCAGGATCGATTTCTCACCACCTCCACCTACGAGTCATATTTTGTCTCCATGAAGTAACGTTCTGCAGCCTCGGGTTGATGCTGAAACCTGAAGATGATTAAAGGCACGATGTGATCAAAGCTTAGAAAACATGAAGAGAAGAAACTCCTGAAAGATAATAAAGTCAGCAGGTACGAGTCTGTGTTTGTGTCAGGGAGGTAATGACGCCACGCACACACACACACACTACGGCTCTCACTCGCACACACAGACACACACACACACACACACACACACACACACACACACACACACACTTGGACACGCTCGGACGCACACGGAGCCAAGCAGGCAGGTGATCAATGCAACATTAGTTTGGTGCCACACACACACACACGCTCTGCTCAGGTTATCTGGCCAACATTAGCGGTGTGCTACACGCTCGACTGGTTCTGCCTGTCAGTCTAATTACTGTGAGCTTGTAGCTGGACACACACACACACACACACACGCAGATGCAGATACACACAGATACACACAGATACACACACTGGGCTGAGGTGAATGGGATTCATCCACCACAGCAGGTAACAAGAGCCAATAGAGGAGACATCAAGTGTCTTTCTGTGTGTGTGTGTGTGTGTGTGTGTGTGTGTGTGTGTGTGTGTGTGTGTGTGTGTGTGTGTGTGTGTGTGTGTGTGTGTGTGTGTGTGTGTGTGTGTGTGTGTGTGTGTGTTGAGCTCATTAGGAGTAGCCGGCAGACTTCAGCGACCTCTCTGTTCTTTGTCCAGTTTGTAACCACTGATGAGAGCTGGAGGGGAGGAGGGGGACGAGGAAGAGGAGCATGTATATCAGGGTGAAGAAGAAGAAGATTATTATAGACAAAAAGAGAAGAAGAGGAAGAAGAAGAAGAACAAGATTAGAGACAAAAAAAAAAGAAAGAGGATAAGGAAAGTGTGCCACTGGAAATGAGGCAGGGAGAGATGGAGAGAAAGAGACGCTGATAAGAAGGATAATGCGAGAGACGGGGGGGGGAGAGATTGACATTATTACTGCCTCATTGCCACCTCTGCTATCTGCGCTCCGTCATATTGTGTTTGCTTTGGCAATAAGTGCCTTTTTATTCCCCGCCAGTAAAGCACCTTTAGAGACGAAGCGAGAGAAAAGAGTGTGTCATTTCAAAAACCTGCCAGCTCACTTTCTTTCTGCGCCAGGACAAAAAACTCACTCACTCAATGTCTCTTTCTCTCTCTTTCTCTCTCTCTCTGTCTCTCTCTCTCTCTTATTTGAGATCCATGCATGATAAATTGTCCTTTTCTTTCTTTCTGTATTTCGGCGGCGTGGCCGTGGATCGGGGCCCGACATTTGCGCCGGGATGAAAAGCCTCGCTGATGAGAGCTTTGTGGAGCCTTTTAGTGAGAGCTCGCCCGCTGCCTCATGAAGGAGCTGGATAATATAAACATGCCGTATTCATCATGAGCGCGGACAACGCGGTCCAGGATTTGCATGGAGGGCGGACCGCTACAAAATGGCTTAAAAGACGGACGGACGGAGATTTTATCTGCAGGACCTTTGTGAAGGTTTTGTTTCATGTGTGTCAGGACTCAGGAGGGTGAAGACGTTTTCTCCTCACTTTTATAATGCCTTGAGGACTTAAGTCAACTTTTAACTTTGCTGACAGTAATTCATTAAAAACATGTTAAAATGCAATGGATTGTCAGAAAATTAATCAGTTTTGATAGCTTTAGAGCAATTTGGGAAAGTCGCAGAAGACTTTGAAACCCGAAGACATTTTATAGGTGGAGTCATCAGCTTCCTCCTTCAAAATAAAATACAGAATCATCCTAAAGTGAAGCTGCTCCATCGTCCCTTCTGGGCCTCCATACATGTGTTTTGGTGACTGTGTCTGCAGATACTCTGTCCTCTGACTGGATTTTACTGTTACTGAGTTTAGGGGTGGATACAATTCAGTGATTGGACGAGATTCAAAACCGGTGAATATGACGGACGTGGACGTAGCAGCAAAGAGAAAATATAATCACAGTGAGGAGAAACACCAAGCGGATAAAGCTCGTTCTAAAACGAGGGTGAACCTTGTGTTGTCTTTTACCCGTGGACGTGGAGTTGGTCTGCTTCCTGTTGGACAGGCAGGTGACAAACACCAGGCGGTTAGCTTGCAGTGTAGGTACAAGCAGTAAACATAAACTCTACATCCTGCAGTGAGGGTGAGTGTCTGGGGGCGAGGAGCCCAGTTTGAATGTTGCTACTTACTGACTCTGAGTTTAAAGAATCAACACTTGAAAACAAACTCAAAACAAAGGAAGTACTCTGTTTGGATTTCAGTTTAGTGTTGACATTTACATGCTTTTAAAGATGATTATGGGATCACTGGTTTCTTTGTCTCTACAAACTCTTGCCTGTTTTGTTTTTTTTTCTTGGAAGAGAAGCAGGATTCAATAAATCTCATTCTGCTGTCCAGGCTCCCCGTAGAGGGAAGCCATGTGGCGGGACGCCGCTCAATAGTCCCCCATTAAGCTGGTGGAGAAGACAAAAGTCAGTGACACTTAGCACTTTAACACACAGCCAGAAATACACACACACACACACAACAGATACACACAGATACACACAGATACAAGCACGGGGACACTAATGGCCCTGCAGAGCCATGGATTCAGACATCTCTCTACACACGCAGAGTACACACACACACACACACACACACACACACACACACACACACACACACACACACAGGTCCGCTCGCACAAAGACTCAGTAGGCGTGTGTGTGTTGAGATGCTCGCTCGATGGGGGTGCTTGTGTTGTGACATTTGGAAAGAAACATCTCAGAACAAAGACAAACAAGTCATGTCCTCTCGTCTCTTCGATCTGCAGACACAAAGAAGGAAAATGACTCATTAATAAAACATAGTGGCCTTAAAGGCTGTCCCCTTATTTGTCTTTTATATCCTCCTCATATAAGGTGTACATATTGCACTATTTAACCTCTCTCCATTTTTTAAAAGTGTACACATTTGCCCTAGTGTTTAAAATGGGTACTGCAGTCCAAATTCAAAACATAGATTTCTGTCTCCCTCTGCCCCCTCCTCTCTAGAGTTGATGCTCACACAGGTTGCCATGTGGTGAACACTGAAGCTTCAGTGTTTAGCCAGCTCTGCATCGGTCTGTAAACCTTTCTGCGTTCTAACCTCTCTCCAATTTTCAAAAGCATCTCCAATATTGATCCTAGTTTGAGCGCGTTTAGTTGATACGTATTAATGAGATCACATTATTCAAAATCTCAGTAAAAAGAAGAAGCTGCAGTTTGAACATCAGAACAAAAGATCATCAGGGGACACTTCAATAAGTTCGGTCTTTGTGACGGTTAACAAAAGACCTAAATGTCCCCAAACTCCTCATCAGTGTAGCGGGATTTATGGATCCTTTTTCTCCTCTTTCAAACCTCATTCCTTAAAAAAAAGAAGAAAAAAAAAAGAAAACTCTCTTTGAGGGGATGTTTCTTGAATTATCAAGGAATAAAAAGATCCGTCCTCAAAGATAATCCGTGTCAGGGGGAGCCCCACAGGAGGTCTCGTCACACAGAATGATGAAAAACCTCTGGAGGAGTTTTGGGAGTAAAAGGCGTTTTTTTTTCTTTTTCTAATTCCATCTGACGGTTGTGCTTATAATTGGGCTGAGTGACATTATTGTAACGAGCAGCTGTATTCTACATTTTATTATTCGCCGCCCTGCAGCTTCTCCCATCCTGTCCCCCACTTCCCCGGACACGATGACATTTTTTATCCAAAGATGAATACGTTCAGACCCTCCCTCCCTCCCTCTCTCCCTCTATCTGTCACTCCGTCTTTCTCAGCCAATTACCGGCTGGCTTCAGGTTACTTAACCCCCGAGCCTCGCCTTCAATTGGCTCATTATATCGCGGCTCTAAATCTTCCTCTTGTCCCCCGTAGCTCTCTTGTTTCTCTGCTTTCCTCTCTGTCCCTTTCTGCCTCTCTTTTATATCTTTGCTCTGTCTTCTATCAACACGGTTTGACCTCTGCGTTCATACTTTCACTGCAGTCATATGTACATGCATTCCTCTCTTTCTGTCTCCGTCTCTGCGTCCGCTGCACCTTCTCTTTCATTCTGCAAATTGCTACAACTCAATTGTCCTTTTCCCCGCCTGTAGGCAGCGATGGTATTAATAAAGCAGGATTTGAAATAGATTTCCTTTCTGCTCCATGTTGAATTACATTACTCTGCTGGTTTTGGCTCAGAGCATTCTTCTTCTTCTCACTGCTAATGAAATCACAATACACATCCATATCTACAGTGTATCTCTGCTGCTGGAGGAAAGATGTACTGTAATTATTTTACACCTGTAGCTCCGTGTGGTGTCTGTTTCCTAGTAAGGATCATAAAGCTCGGTGTTCCTACTCGACTCGCCCTTAGGAAGCTGAAAGGTAAAGTCAGTAGCCCAACATTCAAACTGGGCCCCTCCTCCTCCTGGGCTCATCTCCCCCAGAAGCTCCGCCCCCTGCAGGATGTAGCATCTACATTTCCTGCTTTTTACGAGTCCAATCCCTGAATTGTATCCACTCCTAAACTCACATTGCGCTGTCATTGGCATTATTCACTAATGGAGAATAATGTGTGATAGAAAGTTTGAAAATGGCGCTGGCTTTGTCAGTTCTTGGTCTTTTAGTGGAAAAAGAAAAGAAGAGGCGGAGGAGACAAATAAGGAGAACCCGCACTAATGGGGGAAAGCATGGAGACTACAGCGGCATGCTCAAGGGGCTTTCCTGAACCTGTGTTGAGAGCTGGAGACAAATGAAACCTCCCAACAGCCAATCAGAGAGATTCCTCTCACCGACGCTGATTCGATATTTTGGCCAAAAAAAAGGCCAACAGTCACCGACGGAGCCGGACACACTGAAAAAACCAGGGCGACGATCGTTCACCGACGGTCCATGTAGGACCGACAGCCAACGATCTCCTTGGTGTGTCTGGGCCTTAATCTGCGGGCATACACTGTGCAAACTGAGGCTTTTTCCAACCTGATTTGTGACTCTTGTGATTTTGAAGTTGGGTTGAACTTCAGCTCGATCCTATGTGTTCAGGGATACACGAGGGCCAATCAGCTGCTCTCGTGTATCACAGCTGCTCAGCTGTGAAATTTTTCTCTATTTTTGTGTTTTTCTCCCCCCTGAAATGTTTCTTTGGCGATCTGAGGCTCACTCATGCTTCAAAGTTCAATGATTTCAGTCTTAAAGTCAGACGCTGTGAGTTATGGTTTAACTCTCAGTCGTCGGTTTCATGCAGAGAGACGTAATTAAAATCCACTAAAAGGCATCTGCTGCTTCTCCATTTAATCCAATTTATCCAAGTCACGAATCTACAGGGTGTAGCCTCGTCTGCGGCAGAGCGTGTGTGTGTGTGTGTGTGGGTGTGGGTGTGTGTGTGTTCAGATGATTGGTGTTGTAATGCATGGTTGTAAAGTATGTGTTTGTGTGCTTCGTAATACTTCTTCTGTTTGTATTATGCTGAGGTGAATCTTATCTGAAATGAACACCTAAAATCTGATTGTGCGTGTGTGTGTGTGTGTGTGTGTGTGTGTGTGTGTGTGTGTGTGTGTGTGTGTGTGTGTGTGTGTGTCTGGGACCAATGAGCCGGTTTAACGACATTCTTAAGAGCTGCCTTGATTAAGAGGCTGATAATTTGATAATGCTGCTATCCAAGTACTTCTGTGATGAAATATCAAATTCTTCACTTTTAATTTCTGTTAATGAGGCAAATCTTTGAATGTCCTTAAGTGCTTTAGGGACGAGAGCGATTGAGTGTGTGTATGTGTGTGTGTGTGTGTGTGTGTGTGTGTGTGTGTGTGTGTTCCTTTAAGTACTTTTATAGATGAAGGGGATTATAGATACTTCAGTTAGCATTAAAAATCTTCCACACACACACACACACACACACACACACACACTTGTGTTGAATCGGAGGAGGGCAGAAGCGTCTGATCTCCCTTGTTTGCCTTGGAGGGTCATCATCACGGGAGATATTGCCCCCGTGTGTGTGTGTGTGTGTGTGTGTGTGTGTGTGTGTGTGTGTGTGTGTTTGTGAGTGTTTGTGCGTGTGTTTAGGTGGAGGTTAGGCTGTTATTTCTTCGGTGTGTAGATGCATTAAAAGTGCAACCTCTGCAACATATCAACAGTCACACGGCAACATTTTTCTGCAGCTGCACCAGCCTCAGGGGTGTGTGTGTGTGTGTGTGTGTGTGTGTGTGTGTGTGTGTGTGTGTGTGTGTGTGTGTGTGTGTGTGTGTGTGTGTGTGTGTGTGTGTGTGTGTGTGTGTGTGTGTGTGTGTGTGTGTGTGTGTGTGTGTGTGTGTGTTGCACTGGTGGGAGTATTAATTGTATTTGTAGCCTTTGGCCAGTGTAGCTTTGGTAATATGTGATTTCCTCTCACTCCGTACAAACACACGCGCGCCCTGAGCGTGAACAGAAAGTTGTCCCTGCCGTGTTTCTCCCAGAGGGAAGCTCTCTCCTTCTTTTCTCCCCGACAACCCACTTTTCTGTTACTCTCATTCTTCTTTATGTCTTTCACCTTTTAGCTCTTTGTGAATACAGACATGAGAAAGAAAAATCCAAAAACACAAGTGGGGGGTAGGGTCTGTGTTCTGTTTTTTGATGGGGCGGCTTTAATGGTTCAGACGTGTGAGAAAGGCCAGCGGGGTGAATTAAGTTGTCAACACTCAAGAGGTCAGGTCAGACCAAAGATGTGCAACAACAACACACGGCCATTTTCAGAACAGTACGGTGTTGTAGAGCTGCAGTCGGATGAGGTTTCTTTTCCCAACAGAGGTTCATTAATTGAATTGTTTTTACGTCCTCTATCAATCAATCACATTGCCCTTCTTTGATTAATAAAAGGGTTTCCTGGTTAAAATAAACCAAACCGACTCCCTTAATAAAACCTTGAATATCAGGAGGAAATATCCAACAGTCTGGGGTATTAAGGAGATCGTAAAAGTGCCAAGGAATGTCCAAATGGTTCTGCTCTGTGATTGGGAATTGTTTGTTTTAGTGATTTTTTAATTTTCTATTTTAATATTTTTTGTCATGATGCTTTTGATGTTGTGTGAAGCACTTTGAATTGCCTTGTTGTTGAAATGTGCTAAGAGATAAACTTGCCTCGCCTTGCCTTGCTTAGCATCTCATGCATTACTCCTGTGAAAACCAAAGTTTGCCAATGAAAATGAAGAGGAGTCATCTGTCTGGGAGTGAAATGAGGAAAGAGGAAGAGCGTCTGGAGTCGGGACAGTGGCAGATATATTCATGATTGGAGGGGCCCCTAATTCATTTCTGCCTCGGGCCCCAACAGACTCTAGAAGTAAGCGAGTGATTGAGATGGTGGTGTGGGAGAAAGAGCACAAGAGGCAGACGGGAGAGACCGAGGAGGAAGACTTAAAGGGCTTAAAGAGCGATGCAGAACATTGAGAAATAAACAGGAAAAGACCACAAAGGAACAGTTCTAAAAATATGAAGATATGAGGCAAAAACAACAAAGGAACAGG
Organism: Labrus bergylta; assembly: GCF_963930695.1. Classification (NCBI taxonomy): domain Eukaryota; kingdom Metazoa; phylum Chordata; class Actinopteri; order Labriformes; family Labridae; genus Labrus; species Labrus bergylta. The sequence continues at coordinate 23,951,441 of NC_089199.1, forward strand.
AGAGCGATGTAAAGCAGGATGGGGAGTATAGCGAGGCAGCATGATTGATTTCCACTCCTCCTTTTTCCTCCTTCTTCTCTCCTCCCTGGAACGGCTCCCTAACGCCTGGATTAATGGCTCCGGTTCTGCTGCTCATTCATCAGGTTCAGGAAAGGCATCCCCAAAACACAACGCCTCACCAGGCTCTCGTCTGAACTAGATATCTACCTGCCATTACGTCCAAGAGAGCCTTAAGTACTGGGAGAGGATGGCAGGCCGAGTTTATCTCTACCGGAGGACGAACCAGCGGGGGACAGGTTTCTATCCACGCGCAGATATTCTGGTTAGATGATCACAGACGGTTCAGCAGAGAGTTGGAGAAAAGTCGAGCTCAGTGCAAAAACATCTGTTTCATTAAAACATCCTGTTTCTTTAAAACAAGAGGCAAGTGTTTTAATTCCAAATGAATCCAGTAGTCAGTGTTTCCATACTCTCGTACTTATTTGAGCCCAAATCGGGATGCTTTTCCTAAGTTTTCTTGGTCCCCAAATGTGACCCGACTGTTACACAATCGCATTGATGATAACCTGAAATATTTCCAAGCTAGTTTATTCTAAAGGTGACCAAGCGTCCCGAAGTAAAACATGAAAATGTAACTCAAAGCCGCATCTGTAGGATACCTTAAAATGACGAGCGGTACCATGAGGCAGACACCAAACGGTGACTTAAAACAAATGCTGAAATGTTTTATATAGACAAATGCTGCAGGGCAAATTGATGCTCAGGGGAATCTTTTACATTCAAATGATGCATGTTTGTTGTAAGCGCATGCCAAAGAACCTTGAAATGCATGCAAAAATAATGCGAGGCGGCTGTAGCTCAGTGGGTAAAGTCGGTTGTCTCCTAACCAGAAGGTCAGTGGTTTGATCTCCAGCTCCTGCAGCAACATGTCCGATGTGTCCTTTTGCAACATCATCAGCGGTGTATGAATGGGATTAGTGACTTGTGATGGACTCTTCACACAGCAGCCTCGACCATCAGTGTGTGAATGTGTTGGTGTGACCTGCGGTGTAAAAGAGCTTTGAGTAGTCAGAAGACTAGAAAAGAAATATACAAGCTCTCAAGTCCATTTACCATTTACACAAAGATGCTGACATATTATTTGTAGACAAATGCTGGACGGTATCTTCCAATTGATGCTGAAGTCAAAGAAAATGATGCACGTTTACATCAAACATACACCAAATGGTCGCCTTTAAACAGATGTTTAATTGTACCTTGAAACAGACACTGAAGGGGAACTTTGAACAAACAAGCTGACACATATTGACAAGATGGGAATGAGAACCATTTACTTCCACAATTAAAAAAACAGTAGGTGTAAGCAGCTTGAGCGTCAGTGTAGTATTTATAGTCCATGTTGGATGCTGCCTTATGCTAGCAGGCCATTGACCAGCTGTAGCCTCTGTCGTCCTTCTAATGGACGAACCAAGGGCCACTTGTCACACCCGGTCCACCGCAGGGACCACGTCTGGCTGGCAACATGACTCACTGTTTGGCCTTGTCACATTGCACGGCCAGCTGTGCCATCTAAACTGCCCTTTCTCAGCCTGTGATCGCTAACATTGCAACCCCTGACCCATCCTGATTAATGAGGGATGAAGCATGTGTCCCTGTGGAGGTGCTGCTGCTCTACCTCCATGAATACAAAACTGACTCTGCCTCACCGTCCTCATCCATCCATTAGAGCGTTTATCCACTCACTGACCAGTTTTGGTCTTTTAAATGCATCCATGCACAGATCCATTTTGTTAGTTTGTTTTTAAAGTTTGTCTTTTCATCTCCACACATCTTCATAAGCCTTTGATGTTGCCGTTTTTAGAGCGTTCTGAAATTGGGTGCAAAGGGAGAGGTTGAAAACGATGGAGCAAAGACGTTTTCGGGAGTAATGTGGATAGAGAGGAGGAATAAATCTGACAAATGGCGTGGTAAATCTGTTATTTGTCACGACCAAGGGCAGCCCGGGAGACACCATAATCGTCCCAGCGATGTAAACAAAGTTATAAGTCAAAACTCCTGCTCTCCTCTTCCTCCCTCCTTCTTCAATCATCGCCAGCACTTTTCTGTCTCCTCCCATTCTTCTGCGATTTTCAGGAACTTGTGATTTGGACTCAAATTTAGGAAGCCCCAGTCTGATCAGCATTTAAAGGATAACACCCACCCAACACAAAAAAAAAAAACATAATTTGGCAATCTGTTGCGAGAGTCCCAATTGAGCCCCAGATTATCTGAAAGATTAGCTTCCACAATACCCAGTTTAAAGACCACTGGATTAAAGGCATTGCACTGGGTGGGTGGGGCTGGGGGATTAAAATGTGTTGTTTGTCTTGTTCCTCTCCAGACCTCGGAGCATAAATCTGATTTCGCTAACATGGTTTGTGTCTTTGCAGAAATGAGTCATAGCAGAGGGGAGCTTTGATTTATTGCTATTCTTGGAGAAAAGCGGTGGTTTCATTGTCTCTCTCTGCGGCGCAGCGATGAGCGATTATGTCTCTGTAATTGCGTGCGTTCATTAGGAGGTGCATCACTTGATCTGTTTAAGCGTGCATAATCACAGGTTTGCTCTCTGGAGGAGTTTGACTCCTCCAAAAATATTTGTTTTTGTCCCTCAATGAAGAGCTGGAACTCAAGCTGTCAGCCTGTCAGTAGAGGTATCTGCTTTACAAAACTCATTTTCTTTTCATAGTTATGTTCCCAAATGTCATTGTCCCTTTGGTTTTATTTTTATTTATCAGTCAATTTAAGGTTATGCTTGCAATTCTACACTTCTACAAGACTTAGGGCCCTGTTGTGAATGTTGGCTCAGACGCCTTTCATTGGCAGAGCGTAGTGGGCGGGAGGGAGTGTAGCGCTGGATGAGAGAGTTCAGGTAAGGAGGAGACGTTTCCGTGTCTGTTTTGTAAGCGAGCAGCAGAGTTTTAAATTTGATGGGAGCAGTAACTGGGAGCCAGTGGAGGGAGATGAACAGCCGAGTGTAGTGGGCTGTTTTGGAGAGGCATGCACATGGTTAGAGATCACAATTTCAGGACACAGAAATCAGACACCGTTATCTGTAACCACATCGCCGCCACTTTTCCACAATCAGACAATGGAAATCTCCCTCCTGATAACCAGCTCTTCAGTGGTTTATCATCTGAAAGTCTGAGAACACTGAGAAAGTTTGTGAATGATTCCGCTGCTTGGAAGACAAAAATGCAGACTATAATTTATTGCACATTTTGAAAGGAGTCAGGTCAGTTTTGCAGCCCGAGTGCTGCATGATGTCGTGCATTTCCCCGTATTTGAAGGCCTTCAGAGCATCAGACTAACTCAGTTGGGGGGGTCCTGTTTTCTGCCGTCAGTATGTGAAAGCATACTTCCTGCTGAGCTGACCGGAGGACTGGGTTACATGTCGGTTATATTACCTCTCCCCCCCCTGCTGCTCTCTTGGCTGCCAAATGTCAGTCTGCCACCGTCTTATCCAGGAAACTCCGGGATTCATTCTTTTAAGTAGAAACACAGACTCTTTAAGCCCCAGAGCACCCCGGGGCGAGCTGAAGTCTGCACCCAAACCCCTCCATGAATACAAAGAGTGTCCCGTCGTCTCAGCCGGCCTCTTAGACGGCTTATCCATGGTGCCGTTATCTAATCTGGTCTCATTTGGAATGATCGGATGTTTACACTAAGGAGCTTTGTTTGGAAAATCTCAAAATTAACTCAATTAGCTTCAAACACAATAAATCAAAGCGATGTTTAAGTTTCTGTTTAATTGTTTGAATTGGATTAATGAATTAAGCATGAATCCGCTTAATGGCGATCAGATAATGTATAAGGCTTTCTGCTTACTGCATGGCATGTCTTAAAACACTTTACAGTGAAAAAGTTTTGGGAACATCAGACTCTTATTTATGAAGGAAAAAGTTTTCCAGCAATAAGCAGACATAAAAAAAAGTTGAGTTCTTACGTCGGTGCCAAACTCAATCCTCCCGTGTGCGTGTCTGTTGTGTTTTCTAATTTGGACTTGACTCAGACTGTCAGGAAAGTTTTATTTTTTTTTATTTGGAGGAGAACAGCTCATACAGCTTGTCTCGTTATGTGCTGACCTGTTTTGGGTGCCATCAGCGGCTGATTGAAATTAATTAGGCAGACAAGAGAGATCTGTTAGAACGAGCTCGTTAGTGTGCAGTCAGTCGTGGTCGACAAACCTGCCCAACATATGGCTACAACGACACTGTGTGCGTGTGTGTGTGTGTGTGTGTGTGTGTGTGTGTGTGTGTGTGTGTGTCTGACATATGGCAAAGGCAGTAAATACCCCGCTTAATGTCCGTAGATCAATACAGACCCCTCTGTAGTCTTTGGCCTGGGATTTGGGGTTTTGTTGAAGCAGCGTTGGCCTGGTGGTCAGACAGACTTAGCAGTTATAACAGGTTGAAACCTGTGGCTGATGAGGCATAAAACCCCCTAAATGTCTTAGATTATTGGGCCGGTTATAACAAATCTTAAAGCTCCATGAGATGTGTAGTGAGTGAGATGATAAAGTGACCTTACTATATGATCAGACATTAAGGAAACATGCTATGTTGAAGTGCTGGCTTCTCTGACAACAATGCAGCAGCCAGTATGTCCTCCTTCTAACTTTAGATTCTGCTCCTGAATGCTCTGGATTTGTTTGGACCAGAGAAGGTAGGCGGTTTTAAGGCACCCCCCACACGGCCGTTTTGGATGCCCCTAGGTTTGCCAGATATGAGAGCAGTTATCAGGTCAAACCAACAGGTGTTGCAGCGATGGAAGCGGGCAAGAGAACTGGTTCAGATAGAAGTGATTGTACCCGACCTAAAAAGCCTCTGCATGTTTCTAATAAGCTCCACGAGCAGAAACGTGCTCAAACTAGGATCAATATTGGAGATGCTTTTTGAAAAATGGAGAGAGGTTAGAACACAGAAATGTTTACAGACCGATGCAGAGCTGGCTAAACACTGAAGCTTCAGTGTCCACCACATGGCAACCTGCGTGAAAGGAACACTCATACTTGTATTTAAAATGGGTTGACTATATGGAGGGATTTTAACAGAAATAGGAGAGTAAATATTTCAGCATGTCATTTGTTTAAAGAGCATACTTCAGAGAGCAGAGTTCATTTCTCCTTTTTTTGTAACTTGGCCTGCAGAGTAAAAACATTGGACCGACACACAGAAATTCAATATTATAGTATATTTAGAGAACAGAGGCTCAGCTTTCTGGTGCTTATTATAACTCCATGCTGGATATGAATGCATGGCTGATTTTCTTTAAGTCCTGTCTAGACATGAAAGCTCTTTTCTGTTACTTTGTGTTTTCTCCCTTCTTCCTGGTTCTGAATTTATTAGCATATGGCATTTATTAGAGACTAACACATTTTGGGTTCCTGTCATTGTCTCCTTTCAGATCCAGTCCACGGCCCCCAAAACGTCAATGTGGTGGATGTTCGGGCCCGTCAGCTGACCATTCAGTGGGAGACGTTTGGGTACGCGGTGACTCGCTGCCACAGCTACAATCTGACGGTACGGGGAAAAAAAAACTACAACTACCACAATGTCTGCTGTGAATACAATCGTAGGAACTCAAGTAACACTCTTGTTTCAATGTTCTCCGATGTGATGGAAGAAGGACTTTGGGGCAAATTTGACATCTTTGCATGATGAAGTTTTTCTGTTTTTTACCAAACCTCGCTGTCAGTGGAGCACTTTGTGGTTTTCTGCAGGACTCCTTCAAGGCGCATGTGGCTGAACTTTTAAATGCACATGTAACAACAGCACTGCTTTAGTCCCACCTATGATTTGCAAAACATGGATGTCACGCTGTTCTCTGCTCCACACTTGTGTCAAACCTTGTGGGGTTAAGTGCATCACTTAAGGGCCTGCTACACTTTAGCTTTGATTGTTTTTAACCAAATGACAGCTGGATAAATGTCACACCTCTCTGTGTTTTGCAGGTGCAGTACCAGTACGTGTTTAACCAGCAGGAGTTTGCAGCGGAGGAGTTGATCCAGACGTCATCACATTACACTCTAAGGGGGCTGCGGCCCTTTGTCACCGTCAGACTGCGGCTCGTCCTTGCCAACCCCGAAGGCAGCAAGGAGAGCGAGGAAATCGTCAAACAGACGGAAGAGGATGGTGAGTGAAAAAAACTGATTCAGAATGTGTAATGCCGTATCGATCCAGCCGACTGTACATCCTGCCAGTTCCTGACAGCTTTAGTTATTCCATCAGCTCAGCGGCCGCTCAGACTCTCTTTAGAGAAAGCCTCCAGCTCACAGAACATAATTTATTTCACATTTCTGACAGCAGCAACAGCCGTTTGTTCAGAATAAACATAAGGACAACTGGCCATTATAGTCCGGCCCATGCTGTGTGATTGACGGCTGGTTTTGGCCACTGCAGTGCGGAGCAGTTGGAGACATAATTATTTAGCTCAGCACATGGAGACGAAATTCGAACAACAACAAACCTGCTGTTTAATTTAAGCTCGGATGGACGGTTCAAAAGTGTGATTATTTTTTTTGGATTAATCTGGAAATATTCCCAATCGGCTTCTTTCAAACTCTTGACATTAAGAGAAGATGCTGTTTCTGTTGAAACATGTTGGCAGCTGTTTGAATCCCAAAAGCTTTGACGAGTGTTCTACAATCAAAACAGACAAATTAAGTAAAACTGGAGAAGACGGTGGAACTTCCAAGCTGCTGAATAGCCAGACTTGAGTTTAGAAATTGGTGTAAACCTCGTCTTTATGAACAAATTATTCAAATTAATCCTGAAGGCAAGGGGAAAGATTTCTGTTGGAAGCGTTTTGTTTTTTTGTTCTGATTGTTAAACAGTGTTTCAGTACGCTTAAGCTGTATGCAGCTAAAACTGTCTAATAATATTCCCAAAGAGGTGATAAGATACAAACTGATACAGTACAAACAGTTAGGATACAAACAGACATGATCTGATAAAATACAAACCAATACAATACTATATGGTATAGTTTGAAACAATGCCAAAAAATGTGATGATACAAACCACCCGGCACAACAAGATACAATACAACATTACTTTCTCCATAGGACATTTAGTCTTCCTTCTGTGGACAATAAATAACCCTAAAATGTTGCCCTGGATATCCTCCACCTATCTGAAATAACCACCAGTCACACTGGAAGCACCCAAAACTATTTCTCTTAAGGTATATCGTTAAAATATCAGAAATTGATTGGTGGAAATCAAACCCAAGCAACAAAGAGTTGTTTTACTGGAGTTGCGTTAGATGGAGGACCAGAAACATGACTTTTGACGCATTATGATGATCTCTCGTCTCTGACATTTAAGTTAACAGTCTTTTTTTGAAACACCAGGCAAACTCTCAAAACAGACTCAAAACTGATAAACTGATGGTACTGCGATTACAGTTGTTAATATTTATCTTTGCCAGCCTTGGACCATATAAAAAATAACCGACTGAAACCGAGGCTTAAGAGACAATGATAGCATTTAGATTCAAATGTAATCAATTACATTTTCTAGGTTTCACATTCAATCAATGCAACATCCTGATTTCCACCAATCAGCAGTCGAGTCTTCAGTGCGCCGAGCTTCATATCCTACACACCACTCTGACATACTTTAATATCGCCTCAGATAGATCTGAACTCTCACGCTGATAATTATCTCAAAACAACAACACTGTAAAAGTCTGCTTCCTTTCCAGAGGGCTCCATGTTTTTATTATTTAGAACCGAGTGTTTGCCCCGCCGCGCCGCCGCTGCTAATAATTCATTGATGCTTCACATGTCTCTCCACAACACGCCTGTGCTGAGCTCAAATAGCTCGAATCCATCACAGCGAGGCCCGATAAGCGGGATAAAAAAATCGTTCTAATGATCCCAAATCTCTCATCTCTTTTCCCGGCATCCTCCGGGCTCGCTGTTCTTCTCCTGATCTCATAACTAATATCCTCTGAATTTAGCTTCTGGGGAACATCACATCTCAGCCTGAAGCTCGTACCTTTAGCAGCCGAACACACACACACACACACACACACACACACACACACACACACACACACACACACACACACACACACACGTGCTCCGCAGGTTGTCTGAACCCTATAAAAGAGTTAACACTGTTGGGGAGAAGCAATAGCTTCGGGGGAAGGGGGAAAAGCCTTAATTGTTTTGTTCTTAATTGTTTTTTATTTAACCGTCGTTAATCTCCTGGTTGTAATTCAGTAATTAGAGAACAGAACAGCAATTGTTCACGTGGAGGCTGATTGCTGTTTGTACCCTAATGGTTTTATAGTGCTCAGGCTCCTGCAGCTTCTCATTTTAATTCTGCTGTTGACAAAGAAATATACTTTAACCTATGTAAAGGGATTTACAATTAAGGCAGAATGGAATTACTTCTTTTTCTTTCTCTCTCTCTCTCACACACACACGCAGAGGATTTAAGAGTAATCTCATGATGAGCGATTTAATCAAATCCTTTTAAATTGTTCTACCTACTGGAGGCTACTGTCATGAGAGCACACTGACAAAACACACACAAAGAGAGACACACACACACACACACACACACACACACACACACACACACACACACATGTTGTTCTTGGTAAGTGGATAAACAGCTTCACACAAAACAAATTCAAACGCCTATAAAAAAACATTAAGGTAACAGTAAGTATACATCTTCATGTTTGTTTTTCTACCCTTTCCCGCTTTAGCTCCGGTTGTCAATTTGAAGGCACAAAAATACACAGAGTGCAAACAAATAGAGGCTAGCCCCTGAGACAAATGTCATGTCCACTTATATCACACACTTGCCTATTTAGCTAACCATGAAACACCTATTTGTCAGGTAGCTGTCAGGTCAGCTATGTACAGAGGATTGAGCGCCGGGCGTTTATTTATCAAAAATGTCCTGAAGGAAAACTAGAGCGGTCTCACCTCCACAGTACACAACCAACCAACCAACCAACCAGTGGACCATCTGACAGACTGACTAACCAAGCAACAAACTCACCGACCGACTCACCGCCGCAGCGACCTAATGAGCCACAGACCAACCCGCCGAACGACTTAATCAACCACACAACCAATTGACCAACCCACTGACTCGCCAAATGACTCACTGAACTTTTGAACCAATCAACCAACCTACCGACCAACTCACCATCCCAGCGGCACACTGAGCCACAGACCAACCCGCTGAACGACTTAACCAACCAACAAACCAACTCACAAACTCACCACATGTCCAAACTAATCAACCATCCCACCAACCAACTGACACACCAAATGACCCACTGAACTATTGAACCGAGGAATTAATCAGCCCATATAAAACCCCACAGTATTGGAAAACACCGACATTTAAAAGTGATACTGGTATCCGGTACTGATACCTGCATAACATGTCTTTGAAATATATCATGATGCAGATGAACCTCAATAATAAGAAGAAGATATTCTCCATTAATCGCACGAGGGGAAATTACATTTGGACTCTGTTATTGAGACATGCTACACACACGGAAATACACACACATGCACAAACAGGATCCTATGGACTAATGGAGAGATGTCAGAGTGAGGGATCTGCACATGAAAGAGCACCCGAGCAGGGTTTGATGTCTTGCTCAAGGGCACCTCAGCAGTGCTCATGAAGTGAACTCGCACCTCTCCAGCAACCAGGCCAATTCCAGACCGGGTCCTCACCAGGACATGAACCGGTGACCCTCTGGATCCTATAGCAAGTCCTTACAGACTGAGCTAATGCCGCACCCAATACATAAACTACAACGCTGTTTACTCACAGGAAGTGTTCGCACTGACCCTGAATAGCTGTGGAAATCATGTGTAAATATGTTGTTGATAAAACCAGCTTGATCCAACTTGTTTTTATCTCTCCGGTTTGATATCCTGTCAGCGGTTAAGCACTTTTCAAAGTCAAACAGCAGATATGAAATATTAAACCAAATCCCCGTGTTGGTGACATGTTTATATCCTTATAAATATCCCCGCTGATATGAAAGAGAGAAATATCTTGTCGTTCAAAGGACAATCACAGTCAGTGAGATTTAATAATCCTTTTATGTTCAGAGCAGCGAGTCTTTGTAACATCACAGAGGAAGAAAAAAAACAACAATCACGGACAGCAGCTTCTGTTGTTTCACTTTTTATACTTTTTCAAGGCTGTCACTTTAAAAAAAAAAAAAAGAGAAGTTCTTCAAAGTGCAGTTAGATGTAGACATGAACTTTCCTTTATTTACTTTTAATCCGTTTTAACCAGTTAATTGGTTCAGCCCGCGGCGGAGCGAGGGACGTTTTAGGTGCAGTTCAGATAAAACAACTAAACGCATTAATGGCAGACTCACTGGTGTTCAGTTGTGATCTGCTTTCTTTGGAGCTGGAAGCTTAAGGTTAATTTGAAAGTGATGTTTCAAATTAATATTCCAAAGGTTCTCAAAAATTTGTCGAAAGATAACCAAAATATTTCATTAAACAAAAAGGCAAAAACAAAGGTCCAACAAAAAATTCCACAAGGTGAAAACTTGAAGATTGTGATATGAGGGAGGGTACATTGGGGAAATCAGACACAGGTAAGACTAACCACACGGGTGAAGACAATCATGGAGATCAAAATGGAGGGAAACCAGACAAAGGGAGGAGTAAGACAAGACAAGAAACACTGGGGACAAAAATTACAAAATAAAACAGGAAACACTAAAGACACTCAAGAATGTAACAGTAGCTATACAAACAGGAAACACAAGAATAAATACTACAAAATAAAACAGGATACACTAAAGACACTCAAGAAAGTAACAGTAACAATACAAACAGGAAACACGAGGATAAGTACTACAAAATAAAGCAGGAAACACTAAAGACACTCAAGAATGTAACAGTAGCTATACAAACAGGAAACACAAGAATAAATATTACAAAATAAAGCAGGAAACACTAAAGACACTCAAGATTGTAACAGTAACAATACAAACAGGAAACACGAGGATAAGTGCTACAAAATAAAACAGGAAACACTAAAAGGGAAACAAGCAACAAGAAGGAAAAAGAGACAAAACAAACTAAGACAGGAAATCTGAACTCTGAAAATATGCCAGAACAAACCACTACAAAGATGTCGACCTTTAACTATTACCTTCAATTATGTCACTAGCCGCCATGTTTTGTTTTTATCTGGTTTCTTCATTGTTCATAGAGATGAAACTGTTTTTTCAACATGTTGAAAACAACAAGTTTCCTTGACGTACACCGTCTGCTTTAAGGAAACAAAAACACAAACAAAACACTGACAGCAAACACTTCTGATTTATTTTTTTAGAAACACAGAAAATACCGTCTGCCCTTAAATCATAAACAGCTCTAACAGATGTGTTCTGTAATCCTCACATCAGGATGTGTTATTTCATCTTAATCCAGCAGCTCTGACTGTAAATCCTGCGTGCCTCCTTTTCATCAAGACGTGCTTTTATTTTATTCTAAGAAATGACAGCGATCAAATCTGAGACAACATGACTGAGAGATTTCTAGAAACACATTGATGTAACTCGGATTACTTCATGTTTCTACATGTGGACACAGCAGCACGTTATGAAGAAAATTAAACGTCTTACAAAAGAAGGCTCTGCTATTTCCCCACAATGCTACAAAGACTGCATGCAGAAAATCCATTTGTTCATGCTGCGTTACCTAACATAAAGATATCTGCAACCTCACTATAGACCAGTCTGGAGTCCACTTTTTGAAGGTCTTGGTCTCATCATGAAGCGTTTTTACTTGGCCTTGTCTCGGTCTCAGACTGGGTGGACTCCATATTTTACATGGTAAAAAATAAATAATTAAAGAGTAAAGAAAGAGTTAAAAAAGAAAGAAAGATCAAAGCACTAAAAACAGTGACAAAAATGCATAAAGAGAGAGAGAGAGAGAGAGATGCTTTAGTAATCCCCGAGGGGAAAGACATTTCTGTCCTACACCTTCTCATCTTTTGTTCCAGTTCACCTTCTTCCTCTGCACTTAACTCTTAATGTGGCTGAATATGTATATTTATCTGAATAAATCCCAAATAAATCTGTAAAAGAATCCTTTTGTATCATGATATGAAGCAGTGAAAAAAAACAAACACGTTTTGACATCAATCTTCAATTTGCTTCACGTCTGACGAAGCTGCTGCAAAACTTTTTATTTTATTTCATTTAACCTTTATTTAACCAGACAAATAACCCACTGAGATCAGGGTCTCTTTCACAAGGGTGACCTGGCCAAGAGGGCAGCAGCACACGTCATAAGAAGCATTACATGATAAAGAGACAGTTTACAAACAATAAGTTAAGAGAGAACAACAATTTACAATGTGCAAATTGATTTACAGATAAAGTGCAGAATCTTGATCACAGATTACAATTCAGAAACACAGGCACTGTCCAATTGTCTCATGTATTTTATCTTTTAAGATTGAGCCAAAGGCTTCAAGCGAAATGAGATCCGCCATTTTCAAGTCATTTTGGAGAAAGTTCCATGCGGAGGGAGCAGCAAAACTAAACGCTCTTTTCCCGAGCTCAGTGCGGACACGAGGCACAGACCGTTTAAAGACATCACAGGAACCCAAGGCATAGTGGCTTCTGGTTCTTTGAAGGTATGAACATAAATCAAGAAGGCACCAAACCAAGAAGAGCTTTATAAATAAGCTTCAGCCAGTGTATATGCCTGTGCACCTTCAAAGATGGCCAATCTGAGTTAGTGTACAGGTCACAGTGATGAGTGAAGCGTCTACAACCAGTCAAAAATCTCAACGCACAGTGATACACGGTGTCCAATGCCTGTAAACATTTGGCCGAGGGGCCCATGTACAGTACATCTCCATAATCCAACAAAGGAAGAAAGGTTGATGAAACAAGAAGTTTCTTTGCTCTGAGGGAAAAGCAGGATTCATTTCTGTAATAAAGTCCCAACTTCACCTTAAGTTTAGAGGCCAAATTGGCAATATGTGATTTAAAAGACAGATCACACTCAAGAATAAATCCCAAGTACTTGTAGCTTTTGACAAGCTCGATTTCATTTCCTTGAGAAGTTAAAATCAATGGGACATTTGTTGTTTCTCCACTTAAATGTGAGAACAACATGAGCTTTGTTTTATCAGTGTTTATGACCAACCTTAGTTCCCTCAAACGAGACTGGACAACATTGAAAGCTGACTGCAGAAACTCAAAAGCTTGTGATACATGGCATCTGACAAATTTTCACACATAACACAAAACTCTTAACAACTAGGAGAGGGAGAGAGAGAGAGAAAGAGAGAGAGGGAGAGAGAGAGAGAGAGAGATAGAGAGAGGGAGAGAGAGAGGGTGAGAGAGAGAGAGACAGAGGGTGAGAGAGAAAGAGGGAGAGAGAGAGAGAGAGAGGGTGAGAGAGATAGAGAGAGGGAGAGGGAGAGAGAGGGTGAGAGAGAGAGACAGAGGGTGAGAGAGAGAGAGGGAGAGAGAGAGAGAGGGTGAGAGAGAGAGAGATAGAGAGAGGGAGAGGGAGAGAGAGAGGGTGAGAGAGAGAGAGACAGAGGGTGAGAGAGAGAGAGACTCCTTTATTGTGCAGCATTAAAGTTAATCAACTTGTGATTAATGCATAACAGCTGTCCTTATCTTTTCAATGAAGTCTTGTTTTCTTCTGTCTCAGGCCCCAAGGTGAACACACACACAGACACACACACACACACAGACACACACACACACACAAACACACACACACACACACACAGACACACACACACACACACACACACACACACACACACACACACACACACACACACACAGACACACCTGGGTGAGTTATAAGACGTTGAATAAAAATGGCAACATCTAATTGCATTTCTTTGTTCGGGTAATTTGATCTGCTCCACAGGCGGGGGTCTCATCAACACCTCCGCATTACTGATCAAAATATTCTTCAGTCAGTCTTCTGACAGTCTGCTTCTCCTGTGTGTGTATGTGTGCGTTTGTGTGTGTGTTGGTGTGTTTGTGTGTGTCTTAATGTGTGTGAAACCATATCTGTGTCAACAAGAGCTCTAATTCACAAAGCAGACACACACCCATGAGGTTGTCTTGCTGTGTGCTGCTTGCTTGTGTTTCTGATTGAATGTGTTGAAAAGCTTCCTGCAGGGGGGAGGGGACATTATGTCAAGTTTATTGTCATCTTCATAATATCAGAGTTATATTTTACATACTTTTTTTTAATTTTTTTTATGATCTCTGATCCCACAGTGCAGTTACCACCATCTCTCCGCAGATGGTGATTTCTCCTCTCTTACTGCACGTGGCTGTTGCTGCCGGTGTTTTATGAATTATGATCTTTCTTGAAGAAAAGGGACCATTTTTCCCTAAATAACCGCACAATCTCTGAAAGATACAGCGCAGACAGCAGCGACACACGGACACGCTGTTTGCTCTGCAGCGCAGTCAGGGGAGCGTTTAACCCTTTGTGTGTGTTTCCTGAATTACACAGTGTCTTTTTGATGCATTTGCACAGTTTTAGCTAGCCGTGCAATCCTTCAGTTAATCACGCCCTCTGTCAGTATGGAACAAATCAACATATCAGTGGTGGGCCGTGCATTCACACCTCGCCTTTCAGGGCTGACCTCCTACAATAAAATCACCCATGATAACCCCATGATGATGTCACAGCTGCAGGTTATTGTCATTTCATGTGATGACCTCATATTCATAATGACACTGTCACCTTGACATGTGAAATAACATGATGTGAAACACCTGTGAGGGCTACAAATACCCTCACTGCAGGTACATACACATATCTAAACCATCAAGGATGAAGGCCTGTCAGTATTTTCTTGCTTCGTGACAGGATGCTGCGTCACAGACAGATGTTGCATGCAGCCAAAGATAGCGGAGGTCATAACCTCCTTCAGACAACATAAAGTTTCATTAATGTGTGGGCAACCTTCAGGGAATAAATAATGACATTTTTAAAGAGATTCTTTAAAACAGTGAAGTCACAATGGAGCCGTCCAATGAAAGCTTTTGTTATCTAAAAGGATTGGCTCTGTTGTCTGTGTGGCGCTTTGAATCTTAAAGACGCATTTTCATTACTTGATAAAAGCTGAAAAGCTTTAAAACTCCCCAAACTGGAGCTCCCTTCACGTTCAAAGGAAAGATGGATAAAGGCGTCCAAATGCTCAGTTTTAAAGGAAACATTATGAAGCATCCGATTTTGTTTTTGTTTTTAGGATTCATGTTGTGGCTGTAATAAGAGCTTCCTGCGATTGTTTCAGCCATTTCTGTTTCACAATGCAGACGATGAGTTGACACTCAGCAGAGAGAGCAAGACTGAACACTAAAGGTCAGAGGTTACGGCATGCTAGAACCGAATCCTGCAAGTGTAGAAGACAGCATTTAAACACATTACAGCCAGCTTTCCCTCCCGCATGGCTCTGTTTGTCTCTCTTAGCCCTTAACATTGAAAACATTTCACACCACTCAGTGTGTGGGTGTGTGAACGTGTGTGTATGTGTGTGTGTGTGTGTGTGTGTGTGTGTGTGTGTGTTTGACAGCTTCAGACCCTGACAAGGTGTCTGACACTTTTCTTCTTTGTCTGTGTTGACATGAAAATGTGTGAACATCTTTCTCTTCCTGCAAATACAGGCACAAGTGCACACACTGTTACTAGGCAGATTTGACTATAATAAGTCAAAAGTGTGTGTGTGTGTGTGTGTGTGTGTGTGTGTGTGTGCGCACGGAAGTAAAGCCGTCTGATTTGCTGAATGATGTAATCAGGATGCTGTGCAGTTAATATCTGCAATCATGGACTGCAGCTCTGTTCTGCAGGTGTTTCTGGTTTGTTTGTTCCGTTCTTACTTCAAAACACTTCAAGAGTTTCATTTTCAAGTCGACGACTGTGCAAAGTTCAGACATCAAGCTTGAAACACGGTTACACTCTGAAGTTGTATTCTTTCATATTTAATAAATAAAAATGTCCTGCTGAGTGTAGTGTGTGATTTCAGACAGTTCAGTGCAGTTTGCGTCATTAAAAGTCCAGTAGATTAAAAAATTAAAGTGACCGTACAAATACTCACAAAGTGCGCCGAGTCCCTCCCTAAACTTGGAGAGCAGCTGCCTCCAGGTGGACATTTCCCCTGACAGCAGACGGTTGCTCCATTGACTTTGGTTTAGTAATTGACTTTGTGAGCTAATAGACTTTCGTTTGAGCTTTTTTCATCCAAACGAATTGATTTTGAATGCAGAGCGCCCAGCGGTGCGTCACAAAATGTGCCCGTATAGCTGCGGAAAAATAAAAAAATCACTGAGGCTTGCTGTCGTCTTGTCTCAGCAGGTTGTGCCGTTACTCAGCGTCTTCAACATTTATCTCCACGTGGGGCCATGTACGGGTTCGTCCAGCTCCTCTCCTCTCGGCTCGGGAGGAGAGTGGATTCAATTCATTAATTACAGCCGAGCTGCACAACATCACAGCTCGACCTCAAAGTCAAAACTCAGAGTTAAACTTACACCAAGTGAAATAAGTTGCACGTCCCCTTAAAGGGATACTTCACCCCTGTTGAAACATGAATCTGTATTGACATTGGGTCATATATGTAGTAGAAATGTGAAGTAAATGTTGAAGTTGGAGCCTTCTTGACCGAGAAAAGGCAGAACGTGTCTTTTCGGCTCATGTGGATGAAAGACACCAAATCCCAGAATGCACAGCACCGCAGGCCACTCCCACTAAGATCCTCTATTTACAGACATATTTATTACAACACATATGGCCGTTTCCTCAACTGATTCCAAGATTTCTTCCAGAATGAATTGGCATCTTGGAAATTCCTGGCAGAAAGCAGACTCCATGTCTGTGTCCACAGGCAAACAGTGAGAGCACCGACACCACCAGTCCGCCTCCAGCTCGAGCCGGCCCCGGGCTCCTCGTCCTCACCGCCGTCGGCTGGCAGATTTTAGTTTGCACAACAGCTGATTTCAGGAGGTGACACTCAGTCCAGCTCATGTCTGTTGTTAACACACTGTGTGATAGCTGTATGCCGTTCAAGATGAAGCTTCAGTCTAGTCTCAAACTAAATTCAAGAGTTCATGTTCCGCCTGTTCAGAATCACATTTATCCGTTTGTCTGTCATCTAGGCGTTTCAAGATTTCCATGCAGCTGTTTGCTTATTGTTTGATGTCTCGTCGCTGCTGTTGTGACTTTTTATGAATTCAATACAAGGCATGCTATTCTCTTCAAATGTAACCACAGTTCCCCTCATTATGCACATTAAGTTTAAGAGTTCTCAGTCAAGTTTTTTTTTTTTCTCTGTTTTCTCCACAGTGCCGGGCTCGGTGCCGATGGAGTCGCTGCAGAACACTCCGTACGAGGAGAAGATCTTCATGCAGTGGAAAGCTCCCAACGAGACCAACGGGGTCATCACACTCTACGAGGTCAGTCAGACACTTTTTTCTTTTTTTTTTAATGAATGTTCATACTCGCTGTGAGTGTGCGAGGCCGAGGTTACAGCTTTTTAAAATGTGGCATTGTGGGAAAGAGATCTGGTGATTGAATGTGTGGCTGCAGTTGTTGAGGAGGCTGCAGCTCGCGGTGTTGATGAACTGGGTGGACGTTTACAGTAAAATGTGGACGATCATGAGTGAATCTTGAAGACGATAGGACTGTAAGTACTTTTTACAGATTTGTTTTTGCGCTTTTTCTGCCTTTATTGGAGAGACAGGAGAGTGGATAGAGACAGAAACTCAGGAGAGAGAGAGAGCGGGGAATGACATGCGGGAAAAGACCCACAGGTCGGACTTGAACCTGGACCGTCCGCTTTGACTACTACAGCCTCTGTACATGGGGCGTGTGAACTAACCACTAGTCCACCACTTCCTCATTTCAAAGCATCATTATTTTCTTCTTGTGGTTCGATTTCATTTCATGTAGAAAAAGTCGATGGAAAGGTGGAGGTGAAGGCAAAACCTTTTCCTTTAAAATAACTGGGAGCTGAGACAAAGACACAGACGGGTTATCTTTGAAGTGTAAGCCGGGACATCAGCGTCAGCTCATATCGATACGAGTCATAATCATTCAGGCATAGATGTGAAAACCCGTTAAAAATTAAAATAAGAAGAATTCAAATATGTGAATCCATGAGGAAGGAGGTACAAAAAAAAAGTAGGACGAGAAAACGAAGAGGAGACGGGAGATCTCCTGACAGCCTTCAGACAATGTTTGGGAGTGAGACTGAGACTGAGAGACGTGTGTGTACACTGTGCGTGTGTGTGCGTGTGTGTGTGTGTGTGTGTGTGTGTGTGTGTGTGTGTGTGTGTGTGTGTGTGTGTGTGTGTGTGTGTGTGTGTGTGTGTGTGTGTGTGTGTGTGTGTGTGTGTGTGTGTGTGTGTGTGTGTGTGTGTGTGTGGTCACAGACGCTTTATGCGGGCTGAAGTAGATTGGAGCCCTCCATCTAATGCATTATTGACCCGTGCTCTGCCTGCTGTCTGCAGCTTCTATCAGAGCATCAAGGAGATACCTCACATCCAGACCTGGCAGGGCTTTTAGTGTGTGTGTGTGTGCATGTGTGTGTGTGTGTGTGTGTGTGTGTGTGTGTGTGTGTGTGTGTGTGTGGCAGAGAAAATGAGTGTGTGAGGAGTCAGTGAAGCAGGAGAAGATAAAGAGTGTTTTTTTTTTTTTTTTTAAGCTATGAATGTGTGTGTGTTTTGGGGACAGGTGTGTTACTAACGAAGTGATACAAGCCCCTGGGTGAGTGCATGGGTGAACCTGTGTGCTGCTGTGTAGACATTGAAGATCATGCGAGGGTGTGTGTAAGCACTGGGCACGTTTGTCCCCCTATTGGACGAGCAGTGTTAGCTTCTTTCTCTTCCTTTATAGTTGTGTTCTTATAGTTCAGGATGCTCCTGTTTTATTGCTTTTATGTATAAATATGCAGCTTTTTGTTTTCCTGACTCAGCTGAACTGATCTCCTGGGGGTCGGAGCCCTCACAGCGAACGCTCTGACCCCTTTATAGTTTTCAGTCTGGTATTTAAAACACAAGGAAGACCTCTACCTGAGGATCTCAACAAACATGTCTCTCTCCCTTATTTCTGACTCTATCCTTTGTCCTATCTCTCTAAATAAAGACAAAAAAAAAAGTCCAAAAATTGAAACTTTTCTTGCTAAACTCGGTTTTCATCCTTCATAATATTATATGATCCAGCTCCATCGAGAGTTTATTTCATTCTGTTTTGAACTCATTTTACAACCTCACACATCTGGTAACTAAAGCACATCTTCCTCTCACTCCATTTTCTCTCAAGCCTCGTCTCTACCTCCTCACAAGAATCTTTCTCTGTTCTCTCCCTCTCTCTCTCTCTCTGTCTCTCCTCTCTCTCTCTCTCTCTCTCTCCTCTCTCTCTCTCTGTCTCCTCTTCTCTCTCTCTCTCTGTCTCTGTCTCTCTGTCTCTCTGTCTCTCTCTCTCTCTGTCTCTCTCTCTCTCTCTCTCTGTCTCTCTCTCTCTCTCTCTGTCTCTCTCTCTCTCTCTGTCTCTCTCTGTCTCTCTCTCTCTCTCTGTCTCCCTCTCTCTCTCTCTCTCTCTGTCTCTCTCTCTCTCTGTCTCCCTCTCTCTCTCTCTCTCTCTCTCTCTGTCTCTCTCTCTCTCTCTCTCTGTCTCCCTCTCTCTCTCTCTCTCTCTCTCTGTCTCTCTCTCTCTCTCTGTCTCTCTCTCTCTCTCTCTCTGTCTCCCTCTCTCTCTCTCTCTCTCTCTGTCTCCCTCTCTCTCTCTCTCTCTCTCTCTGTCTCTCTCTCTCTCTCTCTGTCTCTCTCTCTCTCTCTCTCTCTCTCTCTCTCTCTCTTTCCTCGACCCGGAGCTTGAGACACCACTCTGCACAGTCTTTAAACCTCACGGGGCCCGTCACGAGTTTCCACCCTTGTTTTTGTGTCGGTTTCATTAATGTGCGCTCACCCGGCCTTCTGAGCGCGGTGGAGGCGGCACGACTTGGCTTCATGTGTTAAACATATCAGAGAGCCGACACAATGCACGGCAATTAGAGATAATTACTATAATTACACCTATTGACAGGATTAAAGGCATCATCTGCATCATCTAAAGGGCCCCTTCTTTCCTGCTCTGTTGTCTCTGTTTTTGTCCCCCCCCCCCCCCCCCCCCCCCCCCTTCCTGCTCTCGCCGCTCCCTCGCTTTTAAGGGTGAATTCACGGCCGGACTTTGAGAGGGAGGAGTGGGAGGAAAGCAAGATAAAACGACATGAAGGAAGAGAGAGAGAGGTGCACAGAGATGAAACCTATGGAGTGAGAAAGTGTCCAGAAGAAAACAGATCTCTCTTTAAAACTTGAATGGATTCAGCGTGCTCACACTTCATCTCCTGCATCCATTACTCTAATTGGAGATAATTACAGGATTAAAGGAAACATCTGGGTGAGATCTAAAGGGACAAAGCTCCCCCCACCTCTCCTCCACTTACTCGCTCCCTCTTGTTCTATTCATGTGAGGAAGGATAAATTATCTCGGGGCGGGGGGGGGGACAGAGGGATAGCGAGGGGGACGGAGGTGAGATGAACAGAGAGGACAAACACGATCATTTGAAGGACAAAAAATCTGCAGAAACAAAAAGTGTTATTGACCCTTTTTCTTCACGGAGGTTTGAGAGGAAGACTGATGATGATATTTGTTTCAGAGATGTTTAGTTTAGTGAGTTTATTTTGATCACTAATCAAACATCCAACAAAACATTAAAATCACAGAATCAGAATTGGTTGTTATCTTTGAAATACAGATGAGCAGAATATATTTCAGGACAAATTTGACTTAGATCTTCTTTGATTTTGAGTCACTCTCAGCAGACACCATCACTGACAAACAGATGGTTTAGATTAATAGTCTAATTTGTGTTACTGGTTATTTGGTAAAAAACTACCAGAGATGTCATTTATATCATTCATTTAATTACTTTTGTTTATTTTTAGCGCTGAAGTGTTTTGAAGTGAACTGTTCGGATTTTAGCATTTTGAAGAAAATTGTGACTTTGATAATCTGGTCATATCTGGTTTACATTCAGAGTATGACAGAAGGGGTAAGTCCACTTTGTCGTCTATTTCTCATAAGATAAGAGATGTAAGAATTCAGCGCTGTTCTCCTCATCGTATTTCAAACATGAACAAAGAGTAGAAGGTGTGATAAATCTGGAAGTTGTCACATAGCGTCACATTGCATCGCGCCAGTCGCTTGCTTGCTGTTCACACCGCGTCCAGCTTTGCTCTGTGAATTTCAGTTTCCCCCTTTTTTTTTTTTTTTTTTTTTTTTTTTTTACACCATCTCTTTATTGTCTTTTATATCAAAGCAAAAACAGTGTACAGCAAAACAGTACACACAATATGAAAACTAAAAAATATTTTAAAAAAGTAAAGGAAAAAATATATAAT
The DNA here is from genome assembly GCF_963930695.1 of Labrus bergylta. Lineage (NCBI taxonomy): Eukaryota > Metazoa > Chordata > Actinopteri > Labriformes > Labridae > Labrus > Labrus bergylta. The sequence goes on from NC_089199.1 coordinate 23,972,924, forward strand.
AATAATAAATAAATGATAATAATAAAAATAAAAACATAGCAGCCCTACTGACGGTCAGATCTGTTCATCAGTCCAAACCCTCCAGGAAGTTGTCAAAAATTGTCCATACTTTCCAAAACTTGTCAAGTTTGTTTTTTGAGAAATAGCTTCTCCTTTCAAGAAAGAGAGAAAGAGAGTCATTCCTTTCAACCACTGAGAGACTCCACAGGTTCTTTCAGTTTTCCCCTTCTAAACATTTCACAACATTACATCTGGTGCTTTTATTTTGAAGGTAAATGAACTGAAGTGTGGTGCTTTGTATTGACGAGCTGTTGACTCAAAATCACAACACACACTTTTCTCCAGTGTTGACCCGAGTCAAAGCTCAACATTTCAAACGCAGATGTGGATTATATTAATGCACCGTTAGCTCCACTTTGTGAAAACAAGCTAACGAGCTCTGCTGAGGGAGAAAAGAGAGTGTCAGTGCCTTGTAGATCCCCCTCGTCCCTCCTTCCTCGTCCGTCTATGCGAGCGTCAGAGAGGGCTGTTAGCTCACTCCGAGAGGAAACAATAGAATCGAGCTTGATTTGGACGCCGTCGCTCTGATGGTTAATAGTTTCCCCTCCATCATTTCTCTTTGCTATTTACACGCTCAGTCTTTATGAAACCATAGCAGCTGTTTTTAAAAATAAGCCTGCTGAATGAGTAACTGTGGGATAGCAGTTCTTAAGTGCTTCAAATGACTTTTACGTTCCCGCCCTCGCTCGACTCCCTGCAGCTCCACCTGCAGCTCCGAGACCCCGCACATAATATGCAGCCATGAATAACTGACCTGAGAGCAGAGGAGCATTCAAACACACACACACACATACACACACACACACACACACACACACACACACACACACACACACACACACAGCGACCTTGTCAATCCCCTCTCTGATTGCCTCATCAGACCGTTGGAGCGCTGCAGGTCCTCCGTGTTTGCTCACTCGCCAACCCCCGCTGGTCTCCGAGGAGGTCCTCCTGACCCCCTGCTAGCTGAACAGACGCCGCTGCTAGCATTGATTAGAATTACGCAGCGAGGCGGATCATAAGATCACAGTTTGACGGTTTGGTTTTGCTAGTCGACGAGTCAAAAGGGGTTTGATGTTTAAATGTAACGAGAGGAGAGAATCCAGATCACAGCCCGGGTGAGGAAATCCTTCATTTGATTTTTATGTTGGGGAAAAAAAAAAAAAAGCTTCAGGTGAAATAAATCAGATTTACTGTGAGATATTCCTGGGGAGGGGAGCGCTCTAACCACGAGGCTATCGGCGCCACACAGGATCTCTTTTATGACAGGAAGTCACAACAGAATCTATGATCACATGCACTGCAAGTAACTTCAACGCAGTGCAAGAACGGCAACCTTGTGCAACACATGAATAGACAAAACATTGTTCTGACAAACTGATTACGTTCTTCCTCCAGTCATATGTGTACTGGTGATTCTCTGGTGGTAAAACAGCAGATTTACTGTCATGCTATTGTGCATCAAAATCGTTTTTTTTCCTGTTTTATTAAGTTCTTGTGGATTCTTTGAACAGTTAAAGGAGCAATATGTAACTTCTGTAAGAAATAAGTCTCTTGAAGTCTTTGATTTTGATTTTTGGTTCATACAAATCATTTGATTTTGTTGGAAACACAACACCTTAGTTGTTTATGTTGCGACCTAGAAATACTTGTTTTAAATTCAATTGGGCGTCATCGGCCCGTGTGCAGAGGTGACGTAAATAGTCAGGGTCGTGGTCAAGAGATGAATTGTTGTGAGGACCCGATGCTTCTTGAGAAGAATAGTCGTAAAAAAAAAAAAGACTGCATCTTGAAGAATAAATCAATCAAACTTTATTTGTATAGCACTTTTCATACAACAAATGTATCCCAAAGTGCTTTACATCAACATAAATCAAACAACATGACTCCCTCCCACAATCCAAAAACTAAGGTAAAAAATAACTAGATAAGAACAGGTACTGAGGAAACGCTATTGTTTATTCTAAATGAAGAAACACAGGAGGTTCAAAATATAATAAAACTAGATGAAATGAGATTCAGTTAAAAGCGCTACTAAAAAGGTAGGTCTTGAGTTTGCTTTTAAAAATGTTTACAGTGAAGTTGCCAAAGGTGGCAAACAGAAGACTCCTGGTCTGTTCATGGGTGCAACATTTACAGCTCAGCATATTTCAACATCTGGAGCTCCACTTTCTAAAATAAAGTCCTTTTAAATGCAGATCTATTCCAAACTTAAAACCTCAATTTCTGGGTATTGTCTTACATATCCCAGCTTCCTTGACAAACATTGACATTCTGCAGCTATACTCCTGATGCTCGAGTGAATTGGAAGATGTGAGCATCGCTGTGTTGTTATCTTTGAACAAGCCCTGCTGGATTTTCAGAAACATAGTTATTGTCTTCTTTTCAAGGTAAACAGAATCGATAGCGCGATCCCCCGCAGACGTCTGATGAGAATCAATCATTTCTTTTGTTGAGAAATCTGCGATGAGGGAGGCGAACACAACAGCCACCGTGCGTCTGCAGACCTCCTGGAGCAGAGCAACTCGCTGAAATAAAAAATGCCAGAGCGGTTGCCGGTATTGATTTCTGTGATTGATTAAAGGCCGTACGTGAGGGAGGGAGGAATCGGAGAGTAAAGTTATTCACACACAGATCTGATCAGAATATCTACACACTGTACCCGGGGTCTGGTTTCTGCAGTGTGTTGGATTAAACAGCTCCCAGGCTTGTCAGCTAAACTCTTATGTTCCCACCAGAGTCGTGCTGCTGGAGAGTGAGCGGCTGGAGGGTGGAGGGGCCTGAAGGTCCTCGTACTTAAATAACTAATAGGGATCATTGATTAGTGGCAGGAATCACCTGAAAGGTCAAATCAGTGAGATATGTAGTAGGTGAGATGATAAAATGACCTTACTATATGATCAGCCATTAAGGAAACATGCTATGTTGAAGTGCTGGCTTCTCTGACAGCAATGCAGCAGCCAGTATGTCCTCCTTCTAACTTTAGATTCTGCTCCTGAATGCTCTGGATTTGTTTGGACCAGAGAAGGTAGGCGGTTTTAAGACACCCCCCAAAACGACCGTTTTGGACGCCCCTCGGTTTGCCAGATATGAGAGCAGTTATCAGGTCAAACCAGCAGGTGTTGCAGCGATGGAAGCGGGCAAGAGAACTGGTTCAGATAGAAGTGATTGTACCTGACCTAAAAAGCCTCTGCATGTTTCTAATAAGCTCCACGAGCAGAAACGTGCTCAAACTAGGATCAATATTGGAGATGCAGAAAGGTTTACAGACCGATGCAGAGCTGGCTAAACACTGAAGCTTCAGTGTCCAACACATGGCGACCTGCGTCAGCACCGCATAGCTGAAAGTTGAAGATATTGGGGATGACAAGCTGATTTTAGGAGTTGCGTCACAGAGTATTGCGCTCCCTGCCCCCGCCGTCGTATGAACCCCGCCTTTAGTTCTGGAGTTTCCTCCATCTTGAATTGTTCTCCAACCTGTGCATTTCAATGTGGATCACAGGATGGATCTTTAACACAGCGACAGCTTCACTGCTCCGCTCAGAAAAGGAAAGTGTTTACTGACAAGCTGCTCGTTTGTGGATTCGACCTCAGACTCAAAGCTCCACAAAGTGTCTGACTCTGACTTTGAGTCTGACACATACACACACACACACACACACACACACACAGACTGCCTCTGTGTGTGTGTGTGTGTGTGTGTGTGTGTGTATGTGTGTGTGTGTGTGTGTATGTGTGTGTGTGTGTGTGTGTGTTTACCTCCAAATGGTTGGAGAGCAGATGAAAGAGACGGGGGAACATCTACACTTCACACAAACACATGCACAGAGGAGAAGTTGTTGTCTCTTCTGTTTCAACAGGATCTAAAAAGTAGAGACAGAATAAAAGAAACAAGCGTAAGAGAACTTGTGTGAAATAATTGCTACGGACAAAAAAAAAAAAAGACGAGACTGATGCAACAACAGGAGAGCGAGGCAATCTCCTCTGTAACTCTCATCGTCTCTTCAGCCTCTGCTTCCTCTCGTGGATTGTTTTTCACTTTTGTCAATAATGGAGTATATTTAGAGCGAGACCTTGAGCTTCTGACCTCGTTTACTCCAGCACGCTGCCTCTGTGGCCTTCAGGGGGGCGGCCTAGTATCACTTACACCGGAGTGTGGCTAAGTTTGTATACTGTGTGTCTTTTCTTGCCTTTCTTCATTATTTATACAGAAAGTCTATAGTCGTCCATTTCAGACCGGCGGTATTTTGTCTTCCTCTTCTTTTGACTAAACCATCAAAAGTGACACTGAGTACTATTTGGTAATACAGGATGTGCTGCAGTGGGGACAGAAAAAAAGTGACAGCTGACCAGCTTACCTCCTTGAGGTCAAAGTAGAAGGGAAAGAAAAGAGTAGAAAACGCTGACACCTTCAAAGGAAGAATGTGCGACTTTTTGATCCAGTAGATGTCCCCTTGAGCTCCAGCATGAAACCGAAACAAACTGCTGTTTGGCCACGCCTCCTCCATACTGAAGCCGCCGCTCTCCTCCACAGACACACCTCCAACCCCTCTCCACTCACATTCACATGAAGGAGTTATCGATTAGAACGCACCATAGTTAAGCACCATTAAGCGCAAGCGGTGGAAAAAAAAATCGTCCTTGGCTCGAGCTACAATCAACTGTGTGCTGCATTGTTGTGTTAGCATGCTAATGTTAGCGCTCTTTAGTTAGCTCGTAGCTTCATGTAAATTTACACAGAAGGAGCGTGCTCTAAAAACTCTTACCTTACCTCCAAATAATCAGTGAGTATGTTCTTCTTCCCTAGTCCTTGACTAAAACAGCTTTTATACACAAGGGGAGGAGCTTGACCGTCACGTCCATGTAAACACGGCGCTGACAACAACACAGCCAGCGGGACTCGAGCTTCTCACTCATTGTAGACAGACTCTAAAAAAGAACAAAGCTAGTAGCTTTAAAAAAAAAAAAATCATATCAGATCGAAGACCCTTTAAACACATCTGGAGCCAGCTGAACTAGTCTGTCTGGAAGTAGGCAGAGAGGAGAGGATTACACACCTAGAGAGACACACACACACACACACACACACACACACACACACACACACACACACACACACACACACACACACACTGGCACAAGAGGGTAATTGTCAGAGAGGATTATCCATCTAGACCCCCACCCCTGCCCTCTGTACGTCCACACACACACATACACACACATACACACACACACACACACACACACACACACACACACACACACACACACACACACACACACACACTCAGAGGATTATACTCGATCTCTAATCTCTCAACATCATTTCCTCCCCGTAACCAATCATGGCTCTTCTAACATCTTTTCAGCCAATCACACGTCCCCAGAGATCCTCACAACCAGCTCTCAGTTCCTCCTCCCTCGACGTCTCTTACCTGTCAGATCTTCATTTTCATTTCTAATATTTTTCCCTCTTCCTTCCTCTCCATTATTACCTCAGTGCTGAGGCCGACGCTGCCTCTTTATCTCGTTGTTTTCCTCTTTCATTGCCCCAGCTGAGCCGCCGCTTAGTCTCTGTTGAGTTTATTGATGTGTTTTTCAATTTCATTTTCATTTTATCCGGTCACTTTGGGAAGAGTGTAATGTTACATCTAAAGACGAAAACGACCTCCATTACTCTCTGCTGGTCACTAGAGCTACAAGAATAAAGCATTTCCTTATTTAGAAAAAAAGAGCGAGAGCACCACTGCAGTGATGGTTTCTTTTCTTCTCTCTCTTGCTACAAGGTCGCCTGTTAGGAGCATTTCAAACTGAAGAAGCACATTTGGTTTCCTAAAGTCTCCATGCACGCTCAAATGCAACACTTATTTTCAGAGTGAAAACGTCTCAGTGTGAGGGGGGCTGGAAAACGAAGAAGTAGTGAGTACACTTGGAGTTAGAGTTATAATATTACAGCTTATTGGTGGAATGACACAGCTCAAACCTGTTCCTGGACTGTCTGCTATGAGGACCATGGCCTCCTTCATGGGGCCATGTGGACCAACTAGCCAGCCGCCGATGCTCCTGGTTTAAGTTTTTTGATCCACCAAAAGCATGGTGCAGCGCATCTCAGACATGCTTTAGTTGCAGCTGTTCACTCACTTCTTCAAAACATGTACAAAAACTCTTGTTTTTGGGAAGTGGGGCTAGGGGCCAAAGTTGCCTAGTTGCTGCTCCAAGCTGAATCTGGACACAATCAGAAACAGGAACAGAAACAATCAGACATAGGAACAAATCACCCTTTGCAGAGTCCAACATAATTTCTACAACACCTGCCATGGTAACACCACCAAGCTCATGTAAAAATGTCCAAATCATCTTTGAATTGAGCAGCGTTTTTTTTGTATTGTTTTTTTTTTAACAAGCAGGAAAGATACAGCTTCTTAAATTTACTCTGATTTTATATTTATTTATATGATCTTATATAGACCTACACAATTACAGATTTCTATATATTTTTATTTCTTTTGGAGAGAACCCACGCATGCACAGAGAGGCTCCTGTCAGACAGGGATTTGAACCAGGAACCTCCTCACTGTGAGGAAACAATGCTAATCACTGACTCATTAAATGAGTCATCCTTTGTCCTTACAATAAGTCATTAAACACAGCACCTGTGTTTAATGACTTATTGTAAGGACAAAGGATGACTCATTTAATGTAAAGAAGTATGTGTGCTTTCTTTGGAACAATTGTCTCATCCACTGAAAAGAAAAAACAGACTCATCAGCTGAAGAACCATGAACTGCTGCTTTCCGATATAAGCAACTCTCAAACACAAAACAGTTAAATGCATCTCTCACTCGTACATCAGTGCCAATCTTCAATCTCCTGTCAGCGACAGATTTTTTATTTTTTTAAGCAGTGCGTGCGAGCAGCAGAAGCCGGTGTGTGTCCTACATTAGCGTCGCGAGGGACAGCGCGCTCTCTCTGTCACTCGTCTTAACTCGGCTGGCAGGAAGTTGCCGTGTTTCTGTCAAACAGGCGTCACTCTGCGCCGATCCCGACCCTTTTCTCCGTCAAACTGTCACCACCGGCTGATTTTCCAGGAGAGATTTGGAAGCGTCGCCTGTGATCACCTTTTCCCCCTGCTCTTTCATACTTCTGAGGGGGTGGGTGGGGGGGGTTTGAATGTGAACTCCGGTCTCAGCAGACTTTCTTTCCTATAAACATGAAAAGCTTATCTATCTTCGATATTTGCTGAGTTTCTGAATTCCTACGACTCGTCCCCCCCCCCCCCCCCCCCCCCCACGGCTGCAGCCTGAGCAGTCTGATTAAGCAATCGAGGCCTTAGATAGCGATTAGCAGCATGGCTTTATTTATGAATCCAGATTATTGCTGCTCTGCTGCTCATCTCGCTTTCTCTCCTTTTTTCTCTCTCCGTCCCTCTCGTGTTTTTTTTTTATCTCTGCAAGGACAATACAACGTCCCGGACATCTTATCAGGAGATATTTAGTCCTTCTGTCTCTCTCTATCTCTCTCTCTCTCTTCTGTTTGCTTATCACGAGTGGATGACAACAATAGAGGCAGCACGGCCGTGAAATATTATCAGGCTATTGTCTGCTTCTATTTCTATCTCCGTTTAGCTTATCTGTTCGGGACAATAGCGTACTGGGTCGAGGGAAAAATAAACAGAGACCTCATTCCCATTTGTGTTCCTGTGTATGCATTGAGTGTTAACGTGTGCGTCTGCATGCATGTTTGGATTTGGATTCTTGTATGTACATACATCTTTAGATTGGTTTGTCTGGGTGTATTTCTGCACATGTTGGTTTTAAGGTTTTGTGTTTCTGGATGTAATGACCCCGACTGTCTGACATTTTTAAGCCATGTGGAAACATGTGGGTGACATCTATTTTACAGGGATATGAATTAGCTTCCAGGCTAATATGTATCAGAATCAGAATCAGAATCAGAATCAGAATCAGAATCAGAATTGGGTTTTATTGCCAAGTACATTTACACATACAAGGAATTTGACTTTAATAGCAGGTAATAAGTCACTTATCAGTCACTTATAAGACCTTATTAGATTCTTATCAACACAAATAAGACTATGTAAGTGTTAATGTAGGCATAATTAACTCATTTATTATGTCTTATAAGACACTTATAGGTTCTTATTAGAAACTTATTAACACTTTATATACAGTCATAAACATGACTTATAAGTGACTTATTACCTGTTATTAATACTTATTCCAAGCACCTTTGTATAAAGTGTTACCCTTAAATTATACAGTATAAGAAGCGATTACAATATATAAGATATTTAAAAAATATATATATATATAAAACAAAAAAACACACAAAATGTACAAAAGGTGCAATGTAGGAGCTGTGTATTGGACGATGAGCAAAAAAGATGTAGGTAGGATAGTAGGAGACTCGGAACACTAATGTGTAGCTAATAAAAGAAAATTGTTTAGCTGGTCTTTGCAGACAGAAGAATGGAGTTGGCATTCATTTGAAGATTTGGATTCATGCATATTCATCGGTGTGTTAGGTTTGTCCTTGAGCATTGGTGAATGAATTGGTTTTAGGATGACTTAATGACCCTGAATGTCTTGACATTTTAAAAGCCAGAAAGCCGCAGAACAGCCCGTCCTGAACGAGGACTTCTAAAAACAGAAACAGTGCAATCTAAGACAACAGATCTCTCCTTAGTTTCAGGGCGAGGCAGGAGGTGGCAGGATGAATGGCGGGGAGACGAGAAGAAAAGAGAGAAGTTGTTTTTCTTCTGGTGTCATTGCAGCTGTAATAAAAGTGGAACTAAATGTCATCCTGTCGTGGACTCACACTGAGATGCTCTTGTTGTTCTGCTGAGTTAGGAGGCAGGATTGCAGATGTTAGGGAGCAAAAGCGAGGAGAGGATTGTGTGTCATGCACACCGGGCCTGGACACAGTTAGCAGAAGATCTTATAGGGCACGACTTGAGATGAACACAGGCAGCTTTATCACTTGTGGGATGATTGCAAAGGTCGAGGGGTATTTTCATTTGGGAATTTGCTGGAATATTATCTACGATTTACACACATTGGATCACCCCAACGTCTTTAACCCTTTCAAAAATCTGGACAAAGTTATGGTAGAAAAAAATCATCTCTCCAAAGCGCACAGCTTATCCACAGGAGTACCTCAAGGGTCAGTGCTTGGTCCCCTTCTCTTCTCCATATACACAAGCTCACTTGGTTAAATAATCCGCTCTCATGGCTTCTCATACCACTGCTATGCTGACAATACCCAGCTCTTCCTGTCATTCCTGACGATGTCTCAGCATGAATCTCGTCATGCCTTAACTCAAAGCTGATCGTTTGCTCTTACTGACATTGTTCCCTTTTTTTCTAGATCCCTGCTTGTGTTGTACTTACTCTCTGATGTACGTTGCTTTGGATACAAGCATCTGCTAAGTGAATTGTAGAATTATAGAATTGTAGAATCTCTCAGCTCACCCTGACATATTCAGGAATCTTCCAGGAATGCAGTGGAAGTGTGTGGCCTTTGAGGTTGCAATGCATTGCATTGCTCTTTATGAACCCGATCATGTTGCTTTGAACTGTCGCAGTGAGGAGCTGATTGTTTGGCTGTTTTTTTTTTATTTCCTCGACATGAATGATAGAGTGCATGCTGAAAGTTGGCTCCTTTTCTATGAAGCTGTTTTCAGGTTTGATGAATGCATTGTTGAGCTAAAGAGGAGTTCGACCAGCATGGTCATTTCCACGTTCCTGCAGTGACTGAGGATGAAACAGACGAGACCAAACAGATGGCAACAAAAACAGAAACCACCGCACATAAACTAAAGTAAAAGACTTGTAAAAAAAAAAAGGAAGACGAGAAACTGCCTTGTAGATGAAACAGAGGATGTTTTAGGGTCCCCAGATCCCTGTGAAATAAAACACATATTTACAGGCCGTAAGTGAACAAACTCTCTCATTTATACGGCTTTAATCTGCTCCGGATGAGAGCCTCCACTAAATGCTCCAAAAGTAAAAAGGTAGTAAACAATTTGAGAAACTCCACTCGGGTGAGTTGTTGCAACATAAAACAGAGCAGAGAGAGAGAGAGAACAAACAGCTCACATCGTTCCTCCTTAATTCAACAGGACGGAGCGGTGGAGAGATAGTGCAGATTGAAGGTGCAGCATGTTTTCTAATAAAACAAACGGCAACGTCGGAATAAAAAATGGAAAATGACAAAAGCGAATTGAAATAGCATTTCCACAGCGGCGATCCCACGACGGAGCCTCGTAAACATTGTTTGTTTCTGTAAAAACTTGGCTACAGCTCAAAATGCTGTGGCCCAGCAAGACACACACACACACAAAGTGAAAACACACACACACACACTGCAGCTGTGGTGTTTTTGATGAAGAGGCCTGCGAGGTAAAAGCTATACCTTCAACACCCTGCATCATAAATCTTCTGCATGGACAAACAGAGGGCATAATGTGTGACCAAAACAACATATGCACATATTAACAGATGCAGAAAACAGCTGCTGACGTACAACGTGTTGGCCATTGTTTGGTACAAAGGCAAAATTTGTAACAGGCTTGAAAAATGTTGTTTAAGAAAGTAGATGTAAGTGATTGTAGATGTAAAAAACACTCAAAAGGCTCCTTTGGTCCTTTACTCTGCAGCAAGTTGTTTTTAATGACTCATAAATGTGCTCAAAAGGAAATCACCTCAGCCTGAGTCCATGTTTCTAATCAACTGGTTAACCAAAAATTGCCCTTTTTTAATTTCTTATAATTAACCTCGGCTGCATTTCTATTTAAGCTAGCTTTGACAGCACGATTAAGTGACATTTTTAGAACACCTCATTGAAGAAAGGACCAAAAACTGAGTTGACTGTAGTCAAGACGAACGCTCTCAATCAATACTACAATAGCAAAAGATGACGTCAGGGCTGGCGGGGAATCATGGGAGTTCTCTCTGCTACTTTTTCTATTAAAAAATAATGTAATCCATATCAGTATTATCGTAGCATCATCTCTCTCTGTCTTCCTCTCATTATGCACATCCCTTAGTTTGCTTCTCTCTCCCACTCTGTCTTCTTCTTCTCTTCTTTATCTTTCCTCATTTCTCTGTCCTCTGTTCGCCTCATATTCTCACTTCCTCCATCCTAATTCAATCACACAAACACACATTCACAAAAAGCACATTCCCTCTGCTGAGTTATCCCCCACAGACGCACACTCTATTGCCCAAGATGCATTGCCCTGCCGTGCGCCTTGCCTTTTCATTGGTCAATAAAACAACCTGAGCTTTATGGCTCTACCAATTCCAAGTACATCAACTATGGAGGGAGAAAGGGGGGGGGGCTGGAAAAGTGGAGAGGACACCTGAGGTTAATGACCCAAACTCTTCCATTTAGAAAAGAAAAAGGGAACGGGTGAGTAGATCAAGTGTGGAGAAGAGAAAGAGGCGGAAAACAAAAAAATATAGGCAATATTAGAAAAGTGGAGAAAATGCCTCAATAAGAAAAAACAATAAAACAAAGAATGGGAGTCCATTACGCATTGTGGAGAGAAAGGGGGAGGAGGGGGGGTAAGACAAGAGGAACGAGCGAGAGAGAAGAACCCATAAAAACACAGAGACGTTCATGACTTATAAAATAACAGCTATCGATGTGCAAACTCAAAGTGCAGCGTAGATGAAATAGATGATGTTTTATTGTTCCAGCCCCTTAGTCCCAGTCTGTATAAATAGCTATTGATTTAACATGTTTTATTCAGCCAGCGGGGCGCGCTCTCGGGCCTGCGAGACGTCTGCCGCTCTGTCGAGGACTTTCTGCTGCAGTTTAAAAAAAAAAAAAAAAAGAAAGAAACGACTGTCTTCCATCTGCTAAAGGTTTGGTCCCAAGTTTCCCAATCTGAGCGAGCGTTTAGTTGTCTGTCTGAGAGATATCAGGGGAAAGTGGACTTTTTCTCTTAGTTTGGCCCACTTTGGCCGAGCAAGAGTCTTAGCATACAGATAACGTACTCTCTGTATTATCAAACATCCAAGCCTGAAATGTGGTCGATATTTCTTCTATGATATCTCACTCAAGGATTTGTTTTCTCTTCCTCAACCCTCACATTTGTGTATCCTGTCTGTCCTTCTCTCTCTCTCTCGTTCGCTCACACAAACACACACATTGCACATCACACAGTGACGCGTTCACACATCACCACTCCAGCCTGCAGGCCTGAAGTCAGAGCGTGGCAGCCAGCTGTCAGTGCACTGGATTTGAATCCGCTAATGGAGCGACGAGTGCCGCCTGACGTCCACGAGTGCTCCACTGCCTCACTCCCCCACACACACACACACACACACACACACACACACACACACACACACACACACACACACACACACGTAAACACACCGACACATCACCTCCAGCCTCGGAGGCAGCCATTTTATCCAAACATCCATATGCATCACTTGTTATCACTCTGTGTCTGTTAGCTCTGTTGCTCTCTCTCTCTCTCTCTCTTGGAGTTTGGCTGTTGATTCTTCTTTTTTTCTCAACCTCCATTTTTTTCTTTCACTTCATATTTCTGATCTGACTCTGTTTTTTAAGACGCAGTCTGTTTTTTTGGGGGGGGGGGGGGGGTTCCCAGAGACTCTCTACCTGTGTGACCATTTGAGTTGTGTTCAGCGAGGTCTACAACGTGCAGTTTCTGTGCAGCTGTGTCGCTCTTTTGCGCTCCTAGTAGCTACATTACGGTAGTTGAGCTCTCAGCCTACGGTGAAAGTTGTGAAGTACTGACAGCTAGGTACGCTGCCCGACTCCACTGGTCGCTCTTTAACTTTAATATAGAAGTCTTTCAATCAAAAACCGTTTGCTTTACATGCAGCCAGCCAGGTCTGTGTCGCTATATATCCCAGTGCAGCATACAATCAGCTTGCAATACACAATGGATGAGGATGAATTTTCAATCATGCCATCTCGAGGGCAGTTTGTGATGGTGGCGGCTGCACGGGAGATATGTGTGTAAAACGCAGCCCACTTTTTTAGATGAAAAAAAAGGTATTCAAAGTGTGTCTTACACACCAGATTTTCCTGTAATTGAAATGTTGAATGGCTTGTATCAGTGAGTTTTTGTGCTCATGTCTTTGGACCTAGTTAGAAGATTTTCTTTACAGCTTAGTGTCTCAATATTTCTCGCTGTGTCCTTCCGCATCTTTCTTTTCAGTCCGTCCCATTCTTCTTCCACACGTATGAGTTTTCCCTCTCAGTCTCTGCAGCGTAACTCCTTTCATTTATTCTGTATTTAATCAATTAAAAAAATGAGTAATTCATCAATAGATATTCTGGTGTCGCTGACATAGGGTGATGGTGAATGAGATTTCAATGCAAAAAACCTCCAAGGCTGAATCCAAGCTGAGTTAACGGTTATTTGGCACCTGCTCATTAGGACATATGTTTCTAATGTCAATGTCCTCCCTCACTCTCACGTCCTTCATGTCCATCTTTGCCTTCTTTTCTCATTCATACTTAATGATTAAACTGTGCATGTGTGTTCGAGTGCCTTGAGATTGATACTCTTCTCTGAGAGGAAAGTTCAATGTTACATTTAACATTGAACATCATACATACAAGCACCCACCAAGCACCAAGCTTGAATACGGCTATTTAATTTCTCCGCTATATTGACCTAAGGGCCTTATTTCTAAAGGGATTCAATAATTCAGATGTGGAACTCTGCACATTGTTTCAGGTCTAGGGAGCAAGCTGAGGGGGAAAGTTCGGTGCAAACCAACAGAAACCTGAAGAGAAGACGTAAAAGTCTAAGATGCACATTTTATCATGTTAACATGTAAGACTTATTTCTAGAATAAAAATTGAAGTGTGTGGCTTCGGTTAAATAATCCTTGGTTTAAGATACTTCAAATGAGTTTGAGTGTGTCTTTGAAAGAGACCATGCAACAAACCACATCCCTAAAATCGTCTATCCTGACACTTGTCGTGTAGAGATGTCTGTTATCTTTATGAGCCCTAAAAAGTCATACATTTGGTTTTCTACTCATTGAGGGTTAACTCAAAGCCTTCTTGTGACTCTTGAAACAGTTTCAAACAAATCTGTATTTTACCAATAGCCTGGGTGCAGGAATGGGCATCTAATGTAAGTCACAGTGTCGTCTGCATAAAGGTTTTGTTTGTCCTTACTCAAGCGATATTTGGCTTTCGGAAAAATCGATCAAACCTTTGGAGAAGCACTTAGAAATATCATTTTTGGACTATTTTATAGCTGAGTCTAAATGTTGCTTTTTGCAGAGCACAATGACAATATCATTGAATACTCGTTTTCAACGACAATCTGCCCTGCCATAAAATCCTACTATATACCTGTTACAGTGTGATATTCTGCAAGACCTACTCTCAGTTGTCAGTTTACTTTATCTATCAGTTTAAGCATGATTTGAGATACTGGAGATTGACTGGTATGTTGAGGTTATTGAACAAGATTTGATGTAAAGGTCATTCCCATCTTTAGAACGTCTTGAATTTTAGATTTCTCCTGTTTTTGCAGGCTTTGCTGAAACCATCCTGTCGGTGGGAAAGTTTACCTCTGGGGATTCCTTGTTGGCAGTTAGCTAAACAGCTCTCCCCTTACATAATTCTCTATCGGGTCAAAGAATCAAACCCAGAAGACAAATGTCAGGAAACATGAAACTATCCAGGGGCTGTTAGGTCTGCTGGATGCAGGAAAAGTTCTGCGTTGGTGGAGGTTTCCGCTTCATTGGGTGCCTGCTGATTCATTCATGTTGTCTCTTTTTGTTTCCATCTCTACCTCTTTCTCGTTCTCTACACACACACACTTAAGATTTTTTCAGTCCTTTTTTCCTTCCCTTTGAGGCTGACAGACAGACTTAAATGCACTCAGAGACCCTGACACACATTCTTGATGAAGTGCAGAAATGTGTTTGGGGGTTGAATCGCTATTAGCGTGTTTTTTTCCCCATCAGTCAATACTCTTTTGTACTGACTGTCATTCACAATGACAGCTGTCCTCCCGTGTGTGTGGATGTGTGTGTGTGTGTGTGTGTTCATGTGGTCGCAGACATTGGCAGCAGCAGTGCAGTGTGGAAACTTGCCAGTAGCAACATTAGGACAGACATTGACAGTTCTCTTAACAGAAGAACTATTGAAGTGACTCGGCTAGTTTAGTGGCTACGGGTCAATTTGCTCAATTTGTCGAGCGGAGATCATGTTGAGAAAGCATAGACCTGAAGGAGAGAGCCAACATCGCTTCCACTGCAGCATTGATTTGTCTGAAGTTAAAAAGATCATTTAATATGAGTCGGTTTGTTTGTCAGAGCGGCTGTGGTGTGACAGTGGAGGCGAGGCGAGGCGGGGAGGGTCGCACTCTGAGGCTTGTTGTCTGTTTGAGAATGAAAAAAAAAAAGCATGAATTCATTCAAATGAGCTCAGACTTACTGAAATATTCCTCCATCTTCACACAGACCTCCTACAGAGAGCTGCTGGAGATCATTATTTGCATTAAAGTTTCTGAATTAATCTCAAAACTACAAAAGTCTTAATAAAGTTGCATAAATTTCAGCTAATAAATATATTATGTTCTTCTTCCAGATTACCTACAAGGCCCTGAGCTCGTTGGACCCCAGCGCTGACCTGACCACTCAGAGGGGACGGGTGTTCAAGCTGAGGAACGAGACTCTTCACCTGTTCGTGGGTCTCTACCCGGGGACCACCTACTTCTTCACCCTCAAAGCCTCCACCAACAAAGGCTTCGGCCCGCCCGTCACCACCCGCATCAGCACCAAGATAGCCGGTAAACATTCTCCATTTATCTGACATTCGGGGACGCTCATATCTATTAGCGCATTAGCATCGGTTAAATAAGGAGACGCTGACGCCGTGTTTGTTGGCTGAACGACGGGCTGACACTCCATGAGCTGTCTCTGTGAATGAGCCAGACTGTTTGCGTCTTTGTTTGTCTGTCTGGAGAACATTTCACCTCCATTTATAACCCTCTTGTTTATGTCACCTGCCTCTGTCTGCGGAGAATGTCAAAGGCACCACGGAAAAAGAAACGTTCCAGGCGAGAGGACTGTGGAATATCCTCAGATGTTAATGCGTCTGTTTTTATAGAACGAGAGAACGTCTCTGTGGGTTCTTATATTAGTTGTTTTTTGAATGGAGTTTTAATATCTCTGAATTCCCTTTTCTGCCTCTCTGCTTCGTCTCCATCACTTTGACATCTCTAATTTTAGCTCTCTTTTTCTCTAGAAATTATTTCCCAAATGGCATCCGATTGTCTTTCCTCACCGTGTTTTTTTTCCTTTCAAATTTTCTCCCACATTGAGGTAGTTTTCCGACCTTCAATTTGGCAGACAATCTCTGTAACTCTGATCTTTTTGTGTCTGTTTTATCACTGAGGGCAAAAAACAATTGTGGAAGAGTTGCTGAACTTGCAGTAGCAACATGTTCTCAGTTGCAACTTTTCCAATATGGCTGCTTGTTCAGACACACCACCATCTTGGAATCCATTTGCTGCCTTTGCATGTGCAGGGCTCCATGATTAAAGGATCTATTAAACTCACTTTCACTTTTCTCAGCCACTGTCTCTTTAAGACTCTTTAAGACTCCCACACTCCCCACATGCCCACTCTCCTCTGATTGGCCTGCTTTGTTTGCAGTCGCAGGGGAAATTTGAGTGAGCTTCCTGCTGGGCGTTTCCTTGAAAGAGCTGCCGGGGTGGGCGTGTCCAACAAGTTTGCTTCATGCTTTGCTCTGATTCGTCGGCAGAAGTCTTGCACGGTTCTTGTAACGTCTCGTTCAGAGCAGCAGGAAACCACGTCCAGGGATTATGCTAATTCATATTACATAAGCAATGATGACGAAAAACATTGCTTTGTTTGCAATATCCATCCATCCATCATCTGTTTTCTGCTGCTTGTCTGAGGTCAGGTCGCGTTGGTAGCAGGCGCAGTAAGTCAACCCAGACGTCCCTCTCCCCAGCAACGTTTTCCAACTCCTCCTCCTGGGGGTTTCCAAGGCGTTCCCAGGCTAGACGGGATATACAATCCCTCCAGCTAACTCTCTACCTCGGGGTCTCCTCCCAGTTGGGCGTGCCCGGAAAAAAACCTCTAAAGGGAGGCGACCAGGAGGATCCTAAACAGATGCACAAACCACCGCAGTTGGCCCATTTCCATGCGAAGGAATATCTGTTTGGAATGTCTTCTCGTGCATTAAAGACAAAATGTTTTACTCATCACATGTTTTTGCTGTTCGCTATATATGGGCAGCATCAGTTTCACCCACTGAGCTACACAGACTTATGCTCAGTCCTGTCATCGTGTCGATCGAGTGTAAACGGGTCATCAGCGTGTTATCAGCGTTGTTTCATCTGACAACACCTACATTGATTTAAGCACGACCTTTTCCTCCGTCATCCTTTAACTCTTAACAACATGTTGCTCAGAGAGACGCGGCACTTCAACACGTCACAGAGGCGTCTCATTCCAAATGTCACGCCAAGCCCATTATTCATTACCTCGTCCGGGGGGGCAGAGGAGAGAGAAAGTTCAAATGAAGCGGTGCAGACGGATGGAGATGCATGGACACATGGGGGGGGGGGCTGGATGTGTTTTAATGACCTGAATGCCAAACCAATCAGGAGGAAACGAGTTGATGTTTTACTCAGCCTGACGGTGAAACCGCTCCTCCGATACGACGGCCATGACAGGTGAAAAAATGGGATATGTGATTGTGATGCCTGTTGGAGTGAAGAGAACATTCATCTTTCTGTTGTTCTCACAGAAAAGATCACTGCTGTCAGATGAGAACATAATGGCAGACCAAAAGGACCAGAAGAGCAGCAGCAGATCTTTTTTTTTTTTTTTTAAATGCTCTTTGTCCTCAAATCCTTTAAATATATATTTATCTGCTTTTTACACAAATTAGGTGACTTCTTTCACTTTTAACGGGTCTAATATATTTTTTTAAACGTTCCCCCCTCAGCCCCCATGATGCCTGAGTACGAGTCTGAGGCTCCGCTGAACGAGACAGAGACCACCATCACCATCCTGCTGAAGCCCGCCCAGTCCCGCGGTGCACCGATCAGGTAATTTCAAACCACTTCAGTCCCTCATAACTTCGTCTCTCCTCTCCTCTTCCCCTCCCCCTTCATCTCCTCTTTCTTTCTTTTCCTTTTTTTTATTTCCTCCACTCTCCTCTCCCGTATTCCTCAAGGGTCTCTTTAAAAGCCATTAAAGTCACTCACACATATACGTCCAATTTGTATGCAAAGGAACCAAGAGGAATGGACTTCATTTTCTTTTAAATTGAGAAACAGTTTCACCATCAGTCACTGGAAGCTTTGTAGCCGCCGACTTATCGGAGCTCACAAAATAAAGAGACGACGAGGCTTCATGTCAAATCTCTTGACATGAGAAATCTGTAGAAACTTCTCTCTGACAGCTTGTTATCATTGAAGGGATTTTTTTCACATAATATACAGAATCATTCAATAATCATCACAGGGACACTTAAGTGTGTGTTAGTGCAGTGGTTAGCACTGTTGCCTCACAGTGAGGAGGTTCCTGGTTTGAATCCCCCGTCTACTCCGGCTTCCTCCCACAGTTCAAAACATCCCCGTTAGCCCAGTGAATTAATGGCGGCCAATCCAGGGTGTAACCCCGCCTCTCGCCCAATGACAGCTAGGATCGGCTCCACCCCCCAGCAACCTGGCGACAGCTGTCTTTGATTAAAAAAATCATCTTCCTCTCTCTCTTCAGGGATCCTCTCTGTGATGTTGACACTTAGAATATTAATCTGAGCCTTTCGGCGACCACAGTTGTTGGTGGATGACTTCGATCAGAAAGATTACGCTGCAGCCATCAGAGATTGCTCTGCAGCATCCGTCTCGAGCAATCTCCTGGAGCAATTCTCAAACTTTGAGTCCTTTAGACCCCGAATTATCAGTCATTATGGATCAGGTTATAGCATCCATTTTCTTACATTTGCTTATCGGAGGTCAGGTCGCGGTGGCAGCAGGTGAAGAAAGTCAACCCAGATGTCCCTCTTGTTTTCCTCCTGGGGGATTCCTTGACCAGATGTTACAGGATATCGAGCCCCTTAAGCGAACTCTACCCTGGAGTCCCAAACAAGTCCTCCCAGTTGGGGCGTGCCCGGAAAACCTCAAACTCATACATCAGGAGGCATCAGATTAGATGCTTCCCCCAAATGTCTAAGCTCCTCACCCTGTCTCTAAGGCTGAGCCCAGTCACCCTCATTTTGACTGCTTGCATCCACATTGTCATTCGGTCACTACCCAGAGCTCAGGACCACAGGTGAGGGTTAGGAATGAAGATTGACCGGTAAATTGAGAGCTTTACCTTCAGGCTCAGCTCACCACGACGATCCGGTACAAAAACAGTTAAATAGAAAAGGTGGAGAAAATCAAATAAACACCCAGTTTTCATTCTTTCAGTCCCCGGTCCAATGCCTCTATTTTAAAAGTGGACACAGCTAATTTATTCTTTCTCCCTTTCTCCCTTTTTTCAGCCGGCGTGTTTTTTAATTAAAAGTTGCCTTTGAACATGTGATCTCATCCATTTAATTGGTGTAGGGGAGAACATTACTCTGCGGTCGCCTTCAGGGAAATCCAGCCTGGACATGGGTGCGTGGAGAATATATATCACTTCAATTTGGACTCTGGGAAATGGATTTGTGGAACGTGAGCGTGGGTCAGTGCGTTAGTGTTAATTCCTGTAAATCCAACGTCGCCACATCGAAGCATTTATCACCAACATGAGGCAAATACATAAAATTTAGAATAAGACTGCACTCAAATCACTGAGTGTGTGTGTGTGTGTGTGTGTGTGTGTGTGTGTGTGTGTGTGTTTATCAGCCAAGATCAGCGCCCCGTGTGTTTGGTTAATGCGAGTGTTTTCTGAAAGTCTTACATGTTTAAAGTGGCGGCTGATGTACGAGGAGAAGCCGGAATATAAGAAGGCATCTGTTGGTTAACGTGCACGCTGATGTTTTCTCTGGACTGGAGCGGTTATGTTTTTTTTTTATTTACTCCAGAAGAGATCAGAGCGTCTCAAGTTCAGGAGCTTAGAGGAGGATGTTTACAGAAATGGCGGTGCTGAGAGGAGCAGCTGTTCAGACTGAGACACTCACACATTTACATACATGCATACACATGTTCATGAGGAAAAACAGAACGAGAGGGAGAGAGAGAGAGAGAGAGAGAGAGCGAGAGGCAGCTGTAAAGGCTAAAAGAAGATGTCAACATATTTACTCACATAAATAAAAATGAATGGAAATACAAAATGCTACACGTTCACTGCAGAGGAATTAAAAGCAGAATCTCGTTATTGCATAAACACAGATTTATAAGGAATACAAGCTGCTTCAATAGCTTTACAATATAAGAAGTAGATGAAAATGAAAATGTACACAATATAGAAGTAAAAACAGAAGCAGAGTGCCGTTATGATAGGACGGGAGGAAGAACCTGCTTGTTCAAAATGTCATAAACACTGAGAAGATAATGATACATAGACATTGACTTTTGTCACTGAAAACAAGTTTACAGCAAACGTCATGATCCAAAAATATGACAGCGAGTATAAATAATAAAAGAATGCATACATGTCGCAGTGGCCGTGGGTATGAATCCAGCCTTGGCGCTGTGCTGCATGTCGTCCCCCTCTCTCTTTCTCCTCCTAATATTTCCTGTCTCTCTTCTGCTGTCATCTCTAATAAAGGCAACAGGGCTGGAAAGATCCAGATCTTTATTTGTAAAATGGCAATTAAAGTTATCTCAAGCAGGTAAAAAAACAAACTCGAGGTTGTGCACATGAGCACTTAGCGACATTTAGCAAAGTTACAGCGGATAAATAAACTTCCTTTTAAGAGGCAAAAATCTTGAGGAAAATCAGACTCATGATGAACTGCGGCAGGCTTGAAAAATGGAAAAGAGGAAGATGGGATAAGAAGAAGGAAGGGGACAAACCGGGGGCGGGATAGGAGCTCAAGGAGCCAGTTTCCCGGCAAAATATCAAAGCTTGAAACATGCTCTTAAAGACACATGCACAAAAATTTGTTAAACAGATTTGTTCCCAACCTGGGGTCCCACCTAGGGAGAGGTGGACGAAGATCTATGTGGTTGCTCAGGCTCTTTCTGAGGTTGACTGAGGTCAGCTAAAATCATGATATCACATTGACGACCTGATCCACTTAGAATGGATTACGCCCTCTAATAGCAACATAAAATGTGCAGAAATAGTAACCACAATATTCCTCCGTTTTAGAACCCTATCTACAAAAGAGTTTGAACTAATCATAAGCGGGCGTGAACACACCCACATAGTTTTCCTGCTCCACACAGTTTGCTCTTGTTTTGCGTCAGAATATGGAGGACAGGCCGTCTTCACCTTTAGTCTGAGTGAGCTGAGCTCTCATGCTGTCGGAGCTGTTCTGTCATCGTTTTGCCATCTTTGTAAATTTTATTTTCCAAGATGACTTAAAATTTCCCAAACTAGAAGATCGTTCTCACAGAGAGCGTAGAACAGCAACACTCGAGGAGACACACAGGGGAGCACTCACAGGATCACCTGTCGATCCCAACATATCAGGAAAGACACAAACAAACTCAGGACTCCCCAGTGGGCGTCTTGAACCCGGCCTCGGCGTCCTCTCTTGTGCAGACTTAAGAGCTGTTATGGATATTTGAGGAGAAAGACGGCGAACAGCAAAAGAGACGACGAGAGAGAGAGAGAGAGAAAAGGCTCATCTTTGGTCAGCCGCAATTATCTTTTTATAAAAGCGGCCAAACTGGAGCGGGGATAATTGGCCGCGGCACCCTGCACAGAAACATACATTTCCCTAATTGCGTATAATTGTGAAGTGAGTTCTTGGCGTTGAGGACGGAGGTAATTGCGGCGGGCTGCTGTGTTTGTCCTGACCGCTAAAGGAGCCCTCAGCCATTCATGAAGCATCTCACACACACACACACACACACACACACACACACACACACACACACACACACACACACACATAAACACACCTGTTGGAACAAGTAGAAGCTGCAGCACATACAGGAACATGCTAACGTGCTAGCAGGAGCACACCCTCATCTATTTCTGCACACACACAGTCCTGGATACACACACACACACACACTTCACACTTTGCTCCTGAGTCAGCACACACACACACACACACACACACACACACACACACACACCCGATCTGCAGCTACTCTGTCAGAAAGTGAACTGAGATTTGCTTCCAAAGTAGATCCAGCCATTCGTATATATAAGGAAAGTGACCCTTGGAACCAATTCTACATGTTTCAAAGGTTGTTGACAATTTTCAGATAATTCTTTTAGCGCTCTTCTGCTAATGCTTTAATTGGCCAAATGGATATGGAGCACTCTGGAAATTAAAGCTTTTAATAGCAGGTGATCCGTAGAGATTGAATAATGGGGATGAGGATAATAGTGTGAAACAAAGTGCAGTTCTGGTTGTATGACGCAACGTATCATCCTCAGAAGTTTCTGTCCGTTGATGAAGTACATCTTCAAACTTTTTTTTTTTTTTTTAAACACCAGCTGGAGCATGAATTGGTTTGACAGCAGAGAGGGATGCTTTAGGGTTTTGTACATTGAGTTGCAAGTTTTGTTGACGACGTCACTGGTTGCACAATTTATCTTAGAAAATCTAAAGACAACGTTACAAAAAATAAAATAACCGTGAGGTTTTTACAGACTTCTAAGGAAACAATTCATTGGAAGATTTCCAATAAATGGCAACACGAAGAGCATAAGTATCAACATGGACATACCATAAACAGACTGTATAAAACATGGAAAAATTCTCAGTGACTTTGATTTCTGAAGCAAACTTTTGAGGCCAATCCATGTCGTTCGCCATATTGGAAATGCTGTTTATAGTAACAGACAAAGAGGTGGAGCAGAGGTGGGCCTTAAAGCCTAAATTCCACCAAATGTGTGTGCTTCCTCTGGCTCCGCTCTGTCAGTCCAGAGTCCTCTGAAGCAGATACACAAGGTTTCTATTTTTGCAGGATGTCGGAGCATCAATTTACCACAGAAAAGATAGAGCAGGACGGGAATTCCGACATCAAAACAACACAGACATAGAGTCAGAAATCAGGGAGAGAGAGGGTGGGGAATGACATGCGGGAAAGGAGCCACAGGATTCGAACCTGGGCCGTCTGACAAACAAACTGCTACAACGAGCCCTTTCTCGTTCAGTGTGTGTCGACCATGAAATGAGCTGTTCAGACCAAAGTTGAGTTTCGGAGCTGTTCAGACCAAAGTTGAGTTTTGATCCAGGCTGTAGACGTTTATATTCCTGCTTGGACGTTGGACATTTTTGAATCACTGTGTGTGTGGCTTCTGGGTTTGTTTCCAACAGCCTCAAGTGGACAGTAGAGGAACTGCAGGCCTCCCTTATATTACATTTTCTCTCTTGTGTGTTTGGTTATAAAGCTACAAAACCAGCCGGATCTTTGACAACCAAACCGAGCAGGTACTAATCTGACTGTATTTTGTGTTTCCAGCTCCTACCAGCTCGTCGTAAAGGAAGAGCGCAAGTCAAAGAGCCGCCGTGCTGCCTCCGAAGCTCCCGAGTGTTTCTCTGCCCCCGTCAGCTTCCGGAACGCCTCCATCCTGGACTCGTCTTACTACATCGCTGCTGAGCTGCCGCCGTCAAGTCTGACAGTCGTTCAGCCTTTCACGGTGGGAGACAACAAGAGCTACGGAGGCTTCTGGAATCCTCCGCTGTCTCCGGCTAAGAGCTACGTCATCTACTACCAGGCCATGAGCCGAGCCAACGGGGTGAGTGTCGAGACTCCAAGAGTACCTTTTAATACCTTAAATGTGCAGAATGAGACCGCTTTTGACTTTGGACCACCAGAATGGTCTTCATTTTCAAATAGTTGATCCCTGTAAAATTCTTAATTTAAAAGGTGCTTTAAAACTCTAAATCTTAGGCAGTTATGAAAAAAAAACAGGAAACAATCAAATGTGGCCTCAAGTAGTTAGACCTATCCACGATTAAGGATTTACATAGTCCCTCTTGATTTGTCAGATTACAAGACAAGGACAACAGATGGAAATTAGCTAGCTAGCTAGCTAAATCTGGTACAAAGCATTTCTTCTGTTCTGTTATGTGTTTTCTTGTACACTGTCCCCTCAAATAAACAAATAAACTAAACTAGAAGGCACACACACTGATGGCAAAAGTGTGTGTGGATTAAACCACCACAGCAGCCACAATCTACGCATCTGTCAGACCATCAACAATGAAAACCAACCATTTTTTACGTCTTTTAATCTACCATTTGAAGACTTACTGAATTCTCACAAAGACCAGTCCTCACGATGTAAACCCAAGACACAGTTTGAATCCAAACACATTAAATCCATGAAGATACACAGACTGGGGGCACTGGTGGCTCAGGGGTTAGTGCGTGCGCGCTCAATGTGTGGAAGCTGTGGTTTTCCAAGCAGGCGGCCCGGGTTCGAATCCGACCTGTGCCTTCTTTCCTGCATGTCATTCCTCAATCTCTCTCTCTCTCTCTCTGTGGGTGCCTCTCCCAGTTCTGCCGGCCAATCACACGCAATTGTGCCGATGACTGACACCGATGACTGACATTTCTCGTAGCCAATAAAAATTAAGACTGAAAGTGAGATGAACAGACTGAGAATTTGTTATTACTTGACAAAACAATTCTTGATTTAGTTAAATGTTGTGGACATAATATGGATAAAAAAGTGAAATTGCAATGTATTGAATCACAATTCTCTGCATATTGCGAAATGTTTAAAATTGCAATAATATCGTATCGTGGGGCGTCTGGTGATTCTTACCTCTGCATGCCATTACCCAGTTTATGTGAATGGTCACTGGATCTGAGTTTAAGAGAGTGTGTAAGCGGTTGAGGGTGAGGTTAAAGTTGTAGAGAGCGTCCTGCAGGAGCAGATTGAATAACGCTCCAAAGCTTCAGGTTGAGTGCATACACCGGGATGCTTTTTATTATCAGACAAGAAAAAAGTGAAAAGACAGAATCACCCAGAATCCATCTGTGTGAGGGCTTCCCCTTCTTGCCCCACCGTTATACCGTCTACAAATATACCAACACACACACACTCACACCTCCTCTCTTCTCATAGCTCATTCACAACTTGAACTTAGCTTTTGAATTTCCATAATACTCTGAACCCTGCAAGGGTTGTTTTAATTTTCCGCTGCTGTAACCACGGTAACTCCATTTTGGCGAGCGGGGCCCCGCCAAGCTGGCTGATGCCGTGATGTAACATCCTCCTCCAGAAGGCAGATTTCCCACAATGCACTCACACGGATAGAGACCTAGCGCATGTGGGTGTGAGTGAGGGGGGGGGGGGGTTCTTGCATGATTGAGCGAGCGCGCTTGTGAGCCGGTGGGTTTGACAGTGTGTGCACTCCCGCCTCGTCCTCGCCAGCTGTGTGTACGGATGTGCTCAGTCCCTAAATCTGGTCACATAAGAATTCCTTATTTGATTGGATCTCAGTCAATCCAATCACTGGGAGGTTTGTTTTGGGTCATGGATTTGGGGCATTGTGGGGGTTTCAGTGGGAAGTTGGTTGCAAAAAGTAAAAAAAAAAAAAGAGAGAGAATTGGCCCTGCACAGCCGCCATAACCCTGATCATTAGATAAAGAAGTGGAGCATAAAAATAGCTTCACGTATTGGTTTACCAACTTCCTGCCTTTCAAACTAAACACTTTGTTAGTTTGATTTTTTGCTTTGAAAACGAGACAGCAGATTTAAAAACGTAACTGTTTTTTAAGCAATTATTAAGCAGCCGACTGCAATCACCTGTAGTCTGCATTGTTGTGTTAGCATGCTAATGTTAGCGCTCTTTAGTTAGCTCGTAGCTTCACATTGCATGTAAACAGACACAGAATGAGTGTGATCAAAAAACTCGTAGTAACATCCAAATAATCAGTGAGTATGTTGTTCTTCTTCTCTAGTCCTTGACTAAAACATCTTTTATACACAAGGGGAGGAGCCGGCCGTTCTGTCCATGTAAACACTCTGACAACAACACAGCCAGCGGGACTCGAGCTTCTCACTCATTGTAGACAGTCATGACTCAGAGAGACATTTACACAGGATAGACTGGATGTCACACATTCTTCCTTCCAGTTGCAGGATAAAGACATTGCCACTCCCGCCCAGTGCTCGGGCTGAATCGTCTCGAGTAATACCTGCAGTATTCACACAACATCTCACCCTGACTTCCTCTTTCTGGATAAAGACGGGATGAATAATGTTGACTGTTTGTGTTCCAACATTCTGCTCTCCCCGAAAATGTCTTAAGATTTTGCAGAAGTTTTGTGCATGTGTGAAATTGGCTAAAGTGATGCTGCTGCTGCTTCTATATTACACTCTGACAACAAGTTGTTTGAACACAAGGCCAACGCGGTCATTTTCTCTGCAGTGGACACGCTCTTAGATCCTCTTTTCCTGCTCACTTCACAGCAGAATCAAAGGTCAAGCTCACACACTATGAAACAGCTGGGGACACTTTTAGCACCTTCTTCAAGGACTCGTCTTCACGCTGAATGTTTGTTGACGACAGGCCTGTTTTGAAAGAGACGTCTCCTGTCACAAAGAACCAGGATGAAGGTCTTGCATCACTTCCTTTATTTGTGTGTGTGTTTTGAAAGATGCTCCGGGTAAAGAGAACTGGCCAGAAGAATGCATCGAAGGCCGGCTGGCGGCTCTGAAGACGTGTGCACAGCTCCGTCTCTGCACAAAGGAAAATGTCACCATTTGAATAATTCATTCTTCAAATTCAATCTCTTCATTATATTACTGTCGCAGCGGAAGTGATATTTTGTCAATCAAGGATTTAACTTATCTGCGGTTCTCACAAAGTCCATGTGATTTTCTTTAATTTCCCGGGCTGTCAGTCACTCTGTGAGTAGGTGTCACACGGCCGATGTCTCATATATTGGAAAGAAGCTGCTCATTTACATTTTAGAGGACTTGGCTGGTTTGTTGTACTTTGATTCCATGCATGAAAGTCTGTTCCTCGTTCTCTTGCCTCTCGTGGATAATCCGTCTTGGGTTGTTGTTTTTTTTTCTTTCCTCCACCTGCCCATCAAGAGGGAGCGTCTCTCCTCCCTCTTTCTCTCTTTTATTTCCTGTCACTCTTTCTCTCTCTTGAGAACATTTACAGGAGGAAATTGTTTCTCTCGATCCACCCACTCTCTCTGTCTCTTTACTGCTCACTGCTGTTTCTTCCTTTCTCTCTAAATTATTTTGTCCTTTGTTCTTCCCTTCATCCCGTTTTACTGTTTCTACCTCCACCGTTATTTCAATCTTTTCATCTCCCTCTGTGTTTTGCCCACTCCTTCCTTCTCCATCAGGCTCCCCACACGTTCTTATCGTCTGTTTCTTTCACTTCCACACCTTCTCTTTCCATCCACCCTCAAACTCTACAGTTCAATTTGTTACTTCTCAGTTTGCAATCTTCTTAACCTCCCACCTCATTTATTTTTCCTCCTCATCTTTCTGTCTGTTTCCTACTTTTTTTTAAACATTATTCTCATCTCCCCTATAGCGCTTTTTCCCATATTTCCTTTTACCTCTCCACCTCCTCTTTTTATCCTTTCATTCCTACTTGTCCACCCCTCCACCTTTCTCATGTCTTATCCTTCAATTCCTTTTTCCCCGTTTTTTCTTCCCAGCCTGTTCTCAGTGTCAGATTTGTAATAGGTACTACCCTATAGGTCGTTTGTTTTGATGTGATTTTAATGTATGGAAACACAGACAGTAGTTTTGTTGTGTTGCAGGGAGACCCTAAAGACAATAAAAAATAAAAGGCCCTATGTAAATCCGTTCTCAGGGTCTATAAGTCTGTGTGCCTAGATCTTCAAAATATGGGGACAAATTACAAATCAATCAGTCTTTATCTGTATAGCGCCAATTCACAACAAGTGTTATCTGGAGAAGCTTTACTAAAGAGCAGATAGAAGACCTTACTTGTTGTTCTGGTACAAAGACCCAACGTTACTCCATCATGAGCACCAACATTTACAGAGTTACAGTGGAGAGAAAAAACTTCCCTTAAGAGGCAGAAACAAAAAAGTGCAGAAACACTGCAGCTCTCTGCATGTTCACAACGATTTTCAAATGAATGCATTCCTCGCTGTGTGAACATTTGTCTGATGAACATTTCAGGCTTACCTTAAATCCTGTGTGAATCTGTTTTGCTAGATTGGACTAAGACTGAATTGACTGAACATCTTTTTGACTGCTCCTTTAACAAGTCACCATCTCTCTCTCTCTCCTCTCTCTCTCTCTCTCCCTCTCTCTCTCTCTCTCTCCTCTCCCCTTTCTCTCTCTTTCCCTCTCTCTCTCTCTCTCGCTCCTCTGTCTCTCTCTTTCCCTCTCTCTCTCTCTCTCTCTCCCTAGTTGTCTCCCTCTCTCTCTCTCTCTCTCTCTCTCTCTCTCTCTCTCTCTCTCTCTCTCTCTCTCTCTCTCCTCTGTCTCTCTCTCTTTCCCTCTCTCTCTCTCTCCTCTCCTCTGTCTCTCTCTTTCCCTCTCTCTCTCTCTCTCTCCTCTCCTCTCTCTCTCTCTCTCCTCTCTCTCCTCTCCCTCTCTCTCTCTCTCCTCTGTCTCTCTCTTTCCTCTCTCTCTCTCTCTCTCCTCTGTCTCTCTCTCTTTCCCTCTCCCCTCCTCTCTCTCTCTCTCTCTCTGGGGCGACATCGGTCTTCTGCCAGTCTCTCGCCTCCATCATTGTGCCAATTAGTCGACGCTTTGCACATTAAAACTGCTCACCAGCGGCAATCCTGATTCTCCCTCTGTGTCATGTGATGTCACACACATACTCACACACACACTCACACATACTCACACACACACACACACACACACACACACACAACACACACACACACACACACACACACAGAAAGACAGGACCAAAGTGCCCGGGCTGTAAGTAAGAGAAGTAAGAGCAAGAGTGATGGGGGACTCAGGGATGAGGAGCGACAGAGGAGAGGGAATAAAAGTCTAAAAGAGAGTGAAAGAGACATTAAAGAAGATAAAATACCGGAGGCAAAGATGAACGCCGCCAGGGCCGAAGAGGACCAGAGGAGAGGAGGGGGAAAGACTTTGGAGAGAGCACGGTCTGCAGAGTGATCAAAACTTTAAAAAAAGGAAACAATCACATTGACTTCATTAAGTTTCAAAAAAATATTAAGGCTGCAGCAACAATGAAATGTTTAAAAGCAACATGATCAGATTCAGAGTATGAAATGTCCTTTGCAGGATTCAAATCCTCCCTTGATTTTTCACAAAATCTTCATATCAAGAGATTGAAGCCTGTAACCATGACAACCAGCTACCCAAATACTCGTGACTATACACATATACGCATTTAATTCGGCTCCAGAACGGCATTAAAAAAACTGGGAAAAATGTACAAGACTGTGTACATAATGAGGAACTACACATCCCACAATGCATTGCGAATGATCCCTCTTCTTAAATGTATCTTAAGTCGTTGTTATCACGTTTATACTGTTGACACACATGTTGTAATATCTCGTAGTTTGTGTTATGGAAAATATAAACTACATTCACTGCAGCATAACAAGGTTATTAGTACATTTACAGTTAGCTTACTAACTAGCTAGCCTGCTAGCGAAACTATCTGTTCTCATACAGAAACTCAGAAACTCAGAAACCCTGAGATGATTAACAAATGTTAGGCGACCACAAATGACTGACTTTGTAAGGGTTAGTTACCTAAGATACGTACTGTTCATTAATCTGGCTTTGTAGTTCCCACATCTGGGACATAAATGTCAAAACGGCTCTCACACTTTGGTGCAGAAAAACTCTGCCTGCCTGGACCGCCGGCCTCGTCCAACACCGTGGAGATGAAGGGAGATGAAGTAGAGAGTTGACCGCCTGCCTGGCCTTTTCACCTTCAATGATTGGGAGCAAATCCCTGCAGCCGGGATCAAGGTTCAGGCGTCAACATACTCTGAACCTCCGACAGTGCACGCTTGTTCTTCACGTTGTAGCAATTTCATGAACGTGTCCTGAAGGAGGCAACGAAGGTAAACTGAGGAGATGTTTGAGAGGGACGGGTTAAACGAGGAGAGTAAAGAAGAGAAGACTGGGCTCGCCCGAAAAAAAACAACAGGCACAGTTGAAGGGACCAATTGCTTACTCACTGAAGGTGGATGAAAGCATCAGTTAAATGGATAAAATGCAGGATGTGAAATTCAGGGATGAAGAGACAGACAGACAAGGAAGCTGGGAGACGCAAGGAGGAGGTGGAAAGACGAACGCAAGTGCAGAAGAGGAGGAGGAGAAAAGGGAGACGAGAGGAAAGGAAACTAAGAGGAGGAGGGGAAGGAGAGAAAGAAGGAAGAGGAGAAATGGGGCGAGAAATGTCACGAAACAAAAGGAAGCAGTGGCACGAAAAGAGAAAAAAAAAACATGCCCTCCTGCGCTGTGCAAAATGCATCCACACACCTTTTTGACAAGTAAAAAGCCTCAGGGGTTGGCCGAGGTACTCTGACAATCAACGTCATTCACACACACACACACACACACACACACACACACACACACACACACACACACACACACACACACTCAGCCTCTGAGTGCAGATTGTGGAGGTTTTACCGGAGACACATCAAGAAAGATTTTACCAACTGACAGTTGATGTCAATCAAGATGCACTCAGCTGACTCCAGAATCCCTGAATGCATTGTGTGTGTGTGTGCGTGTGTGTGTGTGTAGGTTTGAGTGTGTGTGTGTTACATTTTACATTTCATTAACATGTTTTCTCTCAAACTCTTAAGATTGATGGAATTCAAAAATAACAGTTTTACAGAAAAAAAGAAAATGCAGGAGCCAGATAAAAAATAAAATAAAATCATCAAACTTGACTTAGTACACAAAATAATAATTTCATTCATTTTTTAAATAAGTGTGCTGTGAAGAGAGGCGGCCCATGAAGAACCAAATACATCACCGTTCTTCATGGGTTTTAAAAATGATGCCAATAACACAACAGAATACAACCTTTCTGAATAATAATTGAAACCATATCCCAACAGCTAGGTGTTTGTTCTGCCCTCTGAGTCTGCCTTCTCACCGTAAACAATAGAACATGGAGAGAGAAAGCCCGAGACACCCGAATCCTTCCAGAGAGGGGGCGTGGTCAGACACAGCTCATTTACATATTTAAAGAGCAGGGCTGAAATAGAGGGATTTATAGGGATGATCAAATACAGGATCAGAGTGGTTTTAGAACTTCACAGACATATTTTGAGGACCTCTGAGACTTATTTACACTGTGACCTTTGACCTACCTTTGTAATGCTGAACCATTTACAATCAACACAATACAAACTAAACTAAAAAACCAGCATTAAAACTATTTAAAACTAAACTGAAGAGAAATCTAAATGAAATACAAATAAAACAATAATAAAATAATAAAAGACGACTTTCAGAAAAAGTTTCAGAAAAAAAGTTGTGACCCTGGGTTACCTTAGAAACCCGTCTGCCAATCAAAGTGTCCAGAAGTCAGACAGAAACAGACGATTGGATGTTTTACCTGTGAGTCGGAAAACGGACCCAACCACCTGTCTGAATGTGAGAGAGAGAGGGAGAGAGAGAGAGAGCAGGAGAGCGATGGATCGGTGGATCCGCAGAGAGCTCACCCACACAGCAGCTGCAGCGCCTCGTACACACTTAGTATTCTGATCAGGCTGCACAAAGTTAGCTACTACACACACACACACACACACACACACACACACACACACACACACACACACACAAACACACACTGAGTCTCCAGTGTCTCCGCCGTAAACAGCGCCCCCCCCCCCCCATCGCTCCGCCTCGTCTTGCAGCCTCTCAGGGTAGAGGCCAGGCAATAAATTGGCCTTACATTTATTAACTTTGCTCTTTGCAGCCTCCTGAGGTTTAGCACATTAGCATGAGCGAGGACGAGGCAGCGTTTTCTTTTCACAGTGACTTGAGAAGCCAGAGCAGCCGGCGCTGGGAGTGCAGCGTAAATAGGAACTGTAGGGCCAATTTCTCCAAAAAAAAAAAAAAAAAAAACACAAGTCGCTGCTGCTGCTCAGGGAACTGGTCTTATTCCCACGGTGACTATTTGTGGAGAGTAAAGCACACTTAGGATGGAGGGCTCTGCTCGTATGAGAGGCACAACAAAGACGATGAATTCTCAAGACGTCTAAAGTAGAACTGCTGAGACTCGCTGAGAAACTTTACCCACTTAGATTTTTAATAACATAGTTTATACACACATGCTACCCTATCATTTCAATATCATCGCTTTGAGGAAATACCGGAAAGATTTAAAACAAATGCAGATTCTAATTAAGTATAGAGTTATTTTTTACCGGCCTGGTTAGGCTGCATGTTGACAAATATAAAATGTTCGGGCCGAGAAATGCATCCCTGCAGAGAAGTGCATGCACTAAAAGGATATCATTTTCATTTCTGGAGGCAGATCAGTGATGACAAACTATCAAAGTGATTACTTGTAGACTCGGCAGTCGATGCATTTTCACAAACCTGCAGAGCGGCTAAAAGTGTTTGACTCTGCCGAGGTCGGAGAGGAACTTTAAGTGTACACCGCTGTGCAATTGTGTTTTTCTGGTGAAGCGTTGCATTTTTCTACTTTCACTTAAACGCCACATGTCACATTCAATGATCGCCCTTGGTGGCACAGAGAAAAACAGCAGCACACTAAAAAAAAACAACAACAAAAAACCTGGCAGTCGTCAAGTTTAAGGAATAAAAATCCAGAGTGGGATCAGCAGGAGAGGTTAAAAAAATGAAGCTTAACTTCAACATTAGTCCGAGAACAACGGTAAAAAGACAATTTTTCTGAACTCTTCATCAACCGATCACTTTGTTCTCAGATGGTAGAGTCGGTCGTCTCGATAAGGTCCGCGGTTCGATCCCCAAATTTGTGACGGGTGTGGAGTCGTCTGCAGCTCGGTTACTCTCTGAGGTTATTGGCTTTATCTGAACCATGACAGCTGATGTGACCTTTAACTCCAGTTTTGTAATTAATGCTCTTTGTTTGGCTTTGATATTAGAAAGATTTAAGAAGATATCAAGGCAAGTGCAACAAACATTTCCTCATGAACAAGCAAACTTAGTGCCAAAATACTTTTTTTCCTCTTTGAATAGTACCTGCAGTAAGGCTTTGCAGGGAAGTTTAGATCAGCTGTTTTTTAGTGTATGTTGAGACTACAAGGCAAAAAAGAAACATGTTGCATGCATTCATTGGAGTTCCTGGACGAGCTACACGCTAGGTGCCTATACGATCATATTTAGCATGAGTACAAAAAGGGGAATAGGATAATTGGATAAAGGAGACAGTGAAAGAGATGGACTGGCAGATATTGAATCATTCATTCAGACAGAGAAAAGACAGAGATGCAGTAGAAGCAGGTGTGTTTAGTCTTGTGGAGAGATCCAGCTGAGAGCCTCGCGCCATCCATCATCTACTAACATCCATCTTCCCTGCTCTTTAACTTCACAAGGCAGCTCCACACACACACACACACACACACACACACACACACACACGCAGTAGAAATGGAAAAAGCAGGTAACTTACGCAGCTTTGTTACATGTCAAAATCCACTCTCAAGAAAGAAAGAGCAGCCAAACACTGAACATCAGGCTGTATTGTCCCTGACTCCCTCTGTGCTGCATCCTTCTTACACCATCTTAATGTAGGACGATAGGACACCAACAGGTCAGACAGAGACGGCACTCTTTATCCATCAACGTGATACAGAATGAAGATTTTTTTAATGACCATGTCAGCCAATGATGGACGCTGTCCTGTTAATGTATGGAGTTATGAAGCCCAATGATGGCAGATGGCATGTTTGGAAATGCTGTCTCAAAGCGACTTTCTGTCAACCTAGAAACAAAAAGGTGGAGCTGGACTTTTGTGCTCCTCAAAAAACGACCCCTGATTTCAACAGAAGAATAAAATAATGAGCTAAAGGACGGCACACAGGAATGATCCTAGAAGTGTCATTACAGTGTCACATTATTGTGGTATTGGGAAACATACTGAGCACTTTTAATCATCTTAAAATAGAGCATTTTGTCCCCAATGTTTCTTACAAAAAGTGTCCTTAAAGAGGACATATCATACCCCTTCTCCACCTTTTCAAACAGTCCCCTGTGGTCTAAATTAAACATCTGTGCTGTGCTTTGGTCAAAATATAACATGAATCAAGCATCAGAGGAGGTTTGTGACCCTGTATAAACCAGCTCTCTCAGAACGCTCCGTTTTGGTGTGTGTGTCTCTTTAAATGCAATGAGTTTTCCCTGTAGACATCACTCCTCTGAAGCTAGAATAAAACTGGCCAACCTGCGCAAAAGTTTTGTTCTAGGCTGGGGGTGGAGTCCATGGGTGGATATATCAGGGGATTTTTTTTACCAGAATCCCTCTGTGACATCACAAGGAGAGCACATTAGAAACGGAGCATTTTTCTCTGTGTTGTAAGACTTATGCAGACCACAAACAAAAGGACTGGATAGGTTTATTTCACATTTTGTGGGTCTGTAGACACTCAGGTTACCAAGATATATGTTCAAAAACACTGTCAAAATTGATTTTTTTATAATATGTCACCTTTAACATTTCTTCTCTCTTCTCTACAGGAAACCAAAATCAACTGCGTCCGCCTGGCTAACAAAGGTATGAGCACCCTTCCACTGATTCTTGCAGCATTTTACGTTTTGTAATTTCTGACTTTAAACTTTGAAGCGTAGTTTACCTTGAGCCTAAGTGAGATTACATGACCCCGTAGTACAGAGTAACACACTAGAGATACAATCGATGCACACACACTCACTCGTTAACCCACACACACACACACACATAGAAAGAGGTGAACCCACTACCTTTAGCCCAGGAAACCCCACATCCTAACCATGTTACCCTGCATGATTTCGTCACATAGCACCCCGTCTCTTCTCTCCTAATCTAACTCTTTTATTACCCTTTGCTGTCTCACATTCTCCCTCTTCTTCCTGCTCTCTCTTTTTCCATTTCATCCTGCGTCCGTGTTGCTCATCAGTGTACAAAGTGGAACATCAGGGCCATTACATACCGATTGACCGCCTTCATTAAACCCGACGGTTTGAGGCTAAAGCGTTAGCCCCCGGAGAGCCCATTTCATCCTGTTTTCATCCCTTTTGCTTTCCCCCACGTCGCCCATCTTTACTCGCTGCTCATCTCCAGCAAACATGCCCGTTTGTGTGCCAGGCAATGTGCTTTAAAGCTTTCTCAGCTCGCCATTGATTTACCTCACCTCGTCTCTGTTTCCTGTTTTATTTTCATCTGCATTAAACACTGATTTGATTTTTTTTCCACTTCCCCTCTCTCTGTCTCCCTCGTTCTTTTATTACGTCTCGTCTGCATCGGCCGTTTATTGCTCATTTGTGCACATTTTTCTCCTTTATGTCATTCCTTTTTCTATCTCTATCCATTTGCACATTTCTTTTTTCTTCTGAATGGAAAGTGGGTAGAGGTCTGCAGTCTGTAAACACTGCTCTGCCTGTCCGTCTGCATGTTTGTGTGTGTGTGTGTGTGTGTGTGTGTGTGTGTGTGTGTGTGTGTGTGTGTTTAGGAAAAGACATGCTTGTAACTTTGTGGCTGTCTTTCAAACAAACAGAATGCAAATTTTCAGCGATATGTAGAGTCGTCAGTGTTCCCAGAACAAACTTAACGTCTTCTTGACATATACTGTTGCAAAGTTTTAGATGTGTGGGCAGTGTTCTGAGGCAATGCAGATGGTAATTTTGCAAAACGTCTCTGACTAATTTATTCAAGATACCTGCTATCCACTCTTACAGTAGCTGTTTTTAGTAATAAGTGCAGCTTACATGTACTTACAGTCATTCAGGGCAGATTGAAGTCTTTCAAGCGTCTGTACCAGGCAGAGATCAGATTGGAGGTTTTCTGACTGGATGCAGCCAAAGAACCACGTTAAAGGACAAAAACTATGGAAGTGTTCAGTTTAAGAGTAAAGGGCTGCTATGTAGGAATCAATCCTAGTGCTCTACTGGAAATAAGAAATCCTTCATGGTTTGTGTAGACCAAAGCTACATCCATTTTAAGCATGGCAGGCTTAAACTTAACTCCTGCAATTTTCAGCAGACAAAGACAAAATCCTTCAAATATGCCAAAATTTAGTCATGAGTAGTATTTTATCAAGTAGAAAGAACCCAGCGCCATCGATGGATGGATTGGTGCGACGCTCTATGAAGAAAGCATGTTAGGGTTGACATTGTCCAGATGTCCTTTCCTGATTAGATCATAAATCGTCGAACCAAACTCCATTAAAAAAACGAGTGTTTTTTCGTTTTTGGCTCAACCACATGCGGAAGGACCTGACCAAGTTTACATTTTTACAGATCAGCATCACAATTAAGTTATTTCAGCCGGATTATTTTCAAATAAATCTCTAAATCTGTTTATTTTGATTTATAGTATCAGTGGAGATAAATGGACAGGAGCTCCACAGCTGAAACAGAACATCCATCAGAGAAATCCTGGTACTGATGCTAGCTAACAGGTCATCAAACTGGGACCTGGTACTGATGCTAGCTAACAGGTCATCAAAGATGGACCTAGCTTAGAGGTCATCAAACCGGGTGGTACATGAGAGGAGGAATGGAACCTTTTTGAGGTCTTATGGTCTGATGCTTAACGAGTACGATTATTTCTTATCTCTGCCTCAGAAAAATTTAAGCAAGAAGTAAGGATGTCTGGAACTTTTAGAACGATAATAAGGGCCAACCTTAGCCACCTAGCTGCCTCAACTGCTGTATGAAGTTTAATCAAAATGTCTTCTTGTTTACAGTCAGTATTCTCTTTCCTCTGGGGCCACAAAGTTCATCCTTTTCTTTTCGACCATCACTTCATTTGTTTTCTCCTCCATTTCCTCGCCCCCCTTTACTTTAAATTTACCCGTCAAACCAAGCTGACAGACTTAACAGACCCCCAAGTGTTAACCCCCTCAGCACCCCCCCCCCCCCCCCTCCCATCTGCCTCCACTGACTCACTTGTTTGGTATCACCAGCAGCACATACTGCGTCAGGCCTCCTCCAGGCAACGGGCCAGTCTAGACGCTCATTGACACTTGGCAGTAAGACATGAGTTATATCCCTGATCACATCATGAGTGCTAGTTGACCTATTGATCTATATGTTCTAGTGCTATCTCTCACTGCTGTAATTTCTCTCCTCAAAGACAGATTGAAAACCAGGGAGGTCAAAACCTTGATGAAATGGATAAAGAAAACTATACGTCTTTTTTTCTTAGACTCTTTTCTCTTTTTCTTTTCTCCTTTTTTTTGTTGTTGTTTGTTTTCTCTCTCCCCTCTCTCTCTCTCTCTCTCTCTCTCTCTCTCTCTCTCCCCCCCCCTCTCTCTCTCTCTCTCATGCTGTCCGGCGGGGATGTGCGGCCCTTGGCCTTAGTGTAATAGGTAGGGGACAAATAACAACGCCGTACATTCTAGTCATCCCAAGCGAAGGTGATTATTGCTTTATAGGCAGAATACTTTCTTCCCTATGTTACATTTTTTCATCACAGTTTGACCATAAACACGACACAAACCTTGTTTCATTTGGGTTGTCCCCTGCCCCCCCCCCCCCCCCCCCCCCCCCCCCCGCCCCTCCCGTCCTTTTTCTCCTGACTTTGTTTTTTTGGACTTTTTCTAAGTTGTTGTTTTTTTCTGCTCTTTGGTTTTTGTCTTTCCTCTTCATCGCCATCTTACTGCATTTGTTTGCATGTCTGCTCCGCTTCGAGTATCGCTGGCTGTGTTTGAACTTCTTCTCTCTGTCCTGCATCTACACACACACACACACACACACACACACACTCACACACACACACACACACACACACAGTGAAGCCATGCTGCGTTCATACAGGGTCAAAATAATATTTTTACACAGCGCTCAAAGTAGACTTTTTCTCTTTTTCAAATCTACAGAGCGATATTTAATCACAACAAAAGGAACAACTAAAAATAGAAAAATGGATGAGAGTTAGGACTAAATTTTCCTTTGGATTTGAGTTCACGTTGCTGACGATGAATGAGCAATCGAAGGGTTACGACAGAGCTAGAGTAGGAGAGAGAACTCCCATGATTCCCCGCCAGCCTCGACGTCATCTTTTGTTATTGTAGTATTGATCGAGAGCCCCCTGGCGGTGTTTTCTCCTCACTATGATTATATTTTCTTTTCTTTGTTGCTACGTCCATGTCCGTCATATTCTCCGGTTTGAATCGTGTCTAATCACTGAATTGTATCCTCTCCTAAACTCACTTGCTGTGCTGTCATTGGCTGGAGGAAACACACCAGCTCCGCCCAGAAACGTCCAGAGTCAACCAGAAGATAAGATTTACTTTATTGATTTTAGAACAAAGCAGAACAGTAAAATCCAGTCAGAGGACAGAGTCTCTGCAGACACAGTCACCACCGCACATGTATGGAGGCCCAGAAGGGACGATGGAGCAGCTTCACTTTAGGAGAAGTCTGTATTTTATTTTGAAGGATGAAGCTCTGTCTGCATCTTTAAATTCAAACCCTTTTAATGTACGGAGCTGGATTTTGTTTAGCCATGCACAGACATGGCAGCAGAATATGAATGTCATTGAGCGGCGATGCGACAATCAAATTGTTGACTTGAACAAAAGGGACACAACAGGGAATCAGTCAACAGCTCCCGGAGTGGAAAAGTGCTGTCACAGTCCTTTGTCAGGAATATGAGATGACTCCACATGAATACAATAACACTTATTGTCCAGAGGGAAATGGAGGATTCAAGGCCCCGCACAAAGAATTATGCATATCATGCACAACAGCGGACAGCGGTGCAATCCTTAAATTGAATAAATATGGATTGTATTCATATGAAGTGTGGTTATTACCTCAGTGCGGATGAAAGCAGGAAACCTCTGGGTGCATTAAAACGGCATTTCATTTCAACGCTGAACAATGTGCTGTTGGTTTTCTAACACTTATTATTATTCAAATGATTCACAAAGTAACACATCACACATTATTATTTAAATGAATAAATCAGTGAGTTCTTTGTGTTCAGTGAACCTGAAGCAATTAATCAGTGACAGTAAGACATAACGTATGAGTCTGCAGGAAGTCTGTGGGCATTATACAAGTCATTTGAAACCCCCATGCACTCTGAACGAGGGTCGACCGATATGAGATATCTGGGGCCAATACCGATATCGATATGGGGTACAGAATAAAATCAGATACAGATATATGGGCCGATATCTTTCTTAGATCTATGTTCAGTCTGTAGAGATATATATAGATATTCAAATGTATTGCTTGATCCCTCAGATGCAGTTATCAATGTTTGAGATGCACACACTATTTCGGTGAAAAAACAAGTTTTAAAAATGTGTCTTATACACCAGATTTTACGGTAAATGTTCTCCTTTGGTATTAAACTGAAAATGACTCGATCTCAGCTCAGACACGATCAGCTTAACAATTGAAATCACAAAGTGGATTGGAGCGGTTGAAGATGTTTTCTGTCTCAGCTCCTGTTCCTTTTTACCTTTAAAAGGCTCATTTGGCAAAAGCTATTTAGCTAGTTTAAATGTTGATTCATCCCAGTACATACAAAATGTGCAACATTAAAATGCAAAAGAAAGCTATTAGCAACCTTTCATCACAGCCCAAAAAGCTGATGTTAGATGTCAACCACCTCTCGTTGATTTATGTGTTTCTGAAGAAATAATATGAGCTAGTTTAAGGCAGAATGCAGCCTAATCCTGTCTCTCAGTCTTTTAACATGAGCAATATCTCAAACACTAGCATGACTGAAGGACTTTTAGTAATTTGATATTTTGTCCAAGTTTTAATTAGTTGAATGTTCAGATGGCAGTGCTGCAAAAGTAGAGTTGAAGCATGCATTGATGATTTGGTGATTTTGCATGATTAGTGTCTACCAGTCCTGCAGGTTTGAGTTGTGTAACGTCGATCCGACCCTTATCATCCAGACACGGGTAAAACATGTCAGATTCAATCCTCATTCCCATTAGTCCAGAGGTCGATGTGCAGAGTCGTGTTGTAACCGACGCTATCGCTGTGCAATCCTGATGCAACATGTGGCTCGCTATCCGTGTGTTTGTGAGCGAGCGTGACTGCACTGCAAACATCGGAGGAATCATATCTGAATTATCTTCTTCATTGACCCACACTGCCTCATACACACACATACACACACCTTCTTAGACACACTGATGTTCACGGCACATCATCCGACTGTGTTCATGTCGTCAATAAGTGCTGCCTGCTTGCCGCTCGGTGAGACAGTTTGCACTCTGAAATTTGCAACAGATTGAGTCAGATTGCTTAAAGGAAGAAAATAACTCTTCGGGGGTTGTTTCCAGGTGAATCCTTGGTGATGATGTGACATTTTAAGGGCGTGATACCAGTCAGCAAATAGATGAAATTTCACTTGAAGAGACTTCAGGGTTTCGACGGCGCCGAAAGCTGACAGAGAAAGAAGAAGAGAGCAAGAGAATCCAGAGAGGCAAAGAAAATAAAACCCAGGAGAGAAAGAGATGATCAAAAACCTGGAGAGAAAGACGGTGACAGAGGAAGAGAGTCAGAGAAAAGACATCCACCAGAAGAGGCAGACTCAGACTATTTTTTTTTTTTTTTTTTACTTAAGCATTGTGCATGCAGACAGGTGCACCTGCCTCTCTCTCTCTCTCTCTCCCACACGCTGACAATAGTTGACTTATGCTTCGTTCGCCCTTCTTCAACTCCACCATGCATCTTCCATCTGCTGCGCAAAAACAGCCACAAAATGTTCGATTGTCACCGCGGCAATCTGAAGGCCCGGGGTCGTAAAGTACTCAGCTGCATCTGTGAATAAAGAGGAGGATGGAGGGAAAGATAACAGAGTAGAGAAGAAGGGAGTGCAAGAGAAATGTTGAAAAAAGACTAGAGGAAAAAGTCCGGCTTCCAGGATGTGTTTAACACCCATGATATTTAAGATTTGTTTTATGGATGGACTTTATAAACATCTTAGAACCTCACAGTATGCTGGACCATATTTTAAACTCACATATGGTGTTACAATGCTGGATGTCTAAACTTAATGTGGGCAAAGTTTCAGATCATGAGGTAAACATATGTTGGAGTAAGAAGAAAAATGCTTCACGTCCGTCCTGTCTCTATGACAACGGGCGCTGTATGAGCAACACAGCTCCGTTACTTTTTACTGCATGTTTTATATTTGAGATCGTTTTTTACCCGATCAGACACGGAGCGAGGAGGATGTTGGCATGAGGGAATATTGTACTGAAAACAACGCCGGCACCTTTCTGAAAAGTTTTTCAACTTGAGCGCTCGGAGCGGCTGCACAAAAAGTCTCAGGAAATAAAGCACTGGGCGCTGCACTTTTTGTCCAGGCGGCTGCTTTCTGCTGAGAACACTCTGTACTCATTGGAAACAATTGAAAGAAGACGCTGGCGCTCAGAAAAAAAAACGCT
Source organism: Labrus bergylta (assembly GCF_963930695.1). Lineage (NCBI taxonomy): Eukaryota > Metazoa > Chordata > Actinopteri > Labriformes > Labridae > Labrus > Labrus bergylta. The sequence continues at coordinate 24,014,649 of NC_089199.1, forward strand.
CGGCGGTCAGGAGGCCTAACATTCACCAAACACATCCCCAGACAGCCCCAGTCTGCTGTCATGTCAAGTTGACTTTTACTGTATTTAATCAACGTTACATATTTTGTTGCAATTTAAAAAAAAAAAAGATTTGCAATAATTCACCAGTGAGTCACTTAGTCAATAAAACACTCACTCATTCCTTTCAGCATGTTTATACTCCTCTGAATCCTAAAAGCTCCGCAGACCACGGTGCATTAAAGTCAGTTTAGATCTTTAAAGCTCTAAAGTATTAAAACCAGAACCTGCTGACCTTAACAATAATGTCAAAATTAATGGAAACTGTGTGTGTGTGTGTGTGTGTGTGTGTGTGTGTGTGTGTGTGTGTGTGTGTGTGTGTGTGTGTGTGTGTGTGTGTGTGTGTGTGTGTGTGTGTGTGTGTGTGTGTGTGTGTGTGTGTGTGTGTGTGTGTGTGTGTGTGTGTGTGTGTGTGTGTGTGTGTGTGGGTGTGTGCACAAGAGGGTCTTAGAGGCATCCATTAGCATTGCCCATTGTTTACCAAGTTATGGAGACCAAAGATATGTTAATCCTTCATCATCTGATCTCACACACACACACACACACACACACACACACACACACACACACACACACACACGAGCCGAGCGATGCAGCAGCACAGTTCAGATTAGTAATCCTGTTAAACACACTCAGCCATGCTAACGCTAATCCACAGAGGATGCTCCCTGCAGCAGCTCAAAAACAATACAGAAAGAGTCAACGTACAAGGTTCATCATAACTGAGGGTAACACACACGATGCACGCGCAGACACACAACAACAACAACACATTGAACATGTGTACAGATGCTTGACTTGTTAATTTCTCTGCGTGCACAAAAGAAAAATGGCTGAAATCCCAAATACTCCAACTACACTTGTCACACAAAAGAAGTGCATGCAGAATGCTTAGTACACACACACACACACACACACACACACACACACACACACACACACACACACACAGAGCAGAGTTTAATATGTGGTCTGGCTCTGCTGCGTAGCGTTGGGAGTTGGGAGCTCCGACCCATTTGGGTGAGATTATGTTTCTAATATCTCTGGTTTTACCCGTAATTCCTCCCTGATAATTTGATCGTGCTCCTCAAGTAAGAGGAAATAAAAAAAGAGAGTGCAGATGAATTTAGAAATCAAATGGACACACACACACACACACACACACACACACACACACACACACACACACAAATATAAAACTGCAGGATGGAAAAAAGTCCAAAACTAAAGAGAAAAAAAATACAATAGTTGCAGAAATTATAATATTTTGAAGGCATACACAAGTGGAATTGTGTTCCTGATCACTGCAAAGTTTCGGCGTCACATCTTTTATAAAAACTACGGCTACCAACTACTAGATTTATTTGCATTCAAGCTGTGTGTAGCTGTTAGCTCTATTGTGTTTTTTTTTTTTAAACTATAAGCTGTGCAATGAGGCAGATCTGCGCAGAGAGGGGGTGTAATGGCTCCTTTAAATGACTCCAACTTCTCTGACGTTTTAATTAGACTGGCCCGTCCCGGACACTGAACTTTAGTCACTGTTTCTGCTGGAGCAACATCCAATCCACCTCTGTGTGATCACTCACCTGTCCAAAACACACTATTCAGGTACAAGGCCGGCTTCTCTGCCAACAAAACGATACCCCCCCACACCACCACCACCACCACCACCAGCTGCCACTGCCGCTACAAAGACAAAAAGATGGATCCATAAATTGTTCATGTTTAAGCCGCCACCTGTTAGCCGACAGAGGCAGAACGATAATAAACGAGTTCACCGTGTCCTCCGTATTGTGTTTCAACCAGGTGCCAATCAATCCTTCTCAACCCCCCCATCCCCCCTCCCGGTGTAATGAACAGAGTCGTATTAGATCACAGCTCCACCGCGGTCAGACCCCTGTCAGAGTTAGCCTGATTGGCTGGGCGGCACCAGAGCCGGCCAATCAGGATGTTAAATGGAGCTGAACCCGTCTCCAGATGGGGTCTTCTTCTGTTACATCATGAACTGTTGAACCCAATCAGCACGAGGGGCCGCTCAAGTGTGAACAAATGGGGTTAGGCAGTAATGTGTCAGGTGATACATATTGTGGATCACTCAGGGGGGAAATTGAGGTTTAATACACCTGCGGGGTGATTACCAGGGCACTACAGCGATGTACGTGTACATGATCGCTTGAGGTTCTCATGACACTCTAATGGGTTTGACTAACACGGGCGAGGTGAAATTCTGACTTCTATAACCCTGAAATGAATAAATACAGTGGCTGTTCATATTTACCATCAATTGCTATATCCAACCAGCTCACTCTTCCAACTTACAAAATATATTATTGAGGGGTGCTGCCCAATAGCTTATTCTTCTTCTGTGCTTTTGAAGTTAGGTGTTGTAGGATAAGGGGCTTAAAAGTCTGCTTTTTATCTGGATGTCCATCCAGGAGACGAGGGGTCTAACTTCAGGAATTAATTGAATCAATAGAAACACACTTAAAGGTCACATGTCTGCAAAATCCACTTCACCATGTTCCTCTAACTCTAATATGTGTCTCTAGTCTGTCTACAAACCCCCCAATGATGAGAAAAGTCCATCCTCTCCGTCTTTTGCCTGCTCCACTTTTCAGAAAATGTGTTCTCAAACAGGCCATTTGGAGATTTTCCCTTCATGACATCACAAAGGGCAGTAACCCCTCCCCCAGGTGGGTGACACTCCCACAGCTAGGTGTTTGTTCTGCCCTCTGAGTCTGCCTTCTCACCGTAAACAATAGGACATGGAGCGAGAAAGCCCGAGTACACCTGAGCCCTTCCAGAGAGGGGGCGTGGTCAGACACAGCTCATTTACATATTTAAAGGTACAGACACAGAAACAGCCTGTTCTGAGCAGAGCTGAAATAGAGGGGTTTATAGGCATGATCAAATACAGGATCAGAGTGGATTCAGAACAAGAAACTTCACAGACATGTTTTGAGGAGCTCTGAGACTTATTTACACTGAAGAAGAGGAGGAGGATATGTGACCTTTAATACATCTCCTCCAAACAGGGTGGTTAGTTAAACCATTTGTCAGGGCATATTCTATAAAAAATAGATATGTAGCCTTAGGATATTGTGTTTATCCCAGAAAATATATGCTCTTTAATTCTTTTACATTCTGAAGTCAACATTAACCTTGCAGGATGCATTGAATAATTTGTCGTTGCTTTTTTTGTGTTCAGTATCCTGAGTTTCCAAAAGTACTCCACTATTAAAACATTTATTCTAAGTCTTAATTCCTTTGAAAACTCAGAGTGATAAAAGCAATTTATTCCACTTGAAAGTAAAGAACAGAGAAGTGAGGGATGTATTTTCTTAATTTTTGGAAAATGTCAGGGATGATAGCTGCAGCTTCACGAGGAGCTTCAACAAAAAGATCTGGATGTGTTTTGTCATTGAATGCATTCAGGGTTTTTTTTTTTTTAAAGAACATCTCGTCACAGAGGCGCTGAGGACTGTGGCAACTATTATCGAGCGTGCCAAGGTTAGGTGCTGTTGTTGTTATTGCAGAGGGGGGCGAAGATGAGAGAGACAGGGGATTAAACTGAACTCCCACGCAGCGGTATTACTCTATTAATCGTCTGTCTTTGTCTATCAAGATTAGAACAAGAGGCTGCTTGGTGCACGTCTGTGAGAGAACAGGTGCACTGATGTCGGATCTCAGGGTCCTCTGCCTGAGGGCTCCGTGTCGCTCTCTATTCGCTCGGCTTTTATTTAACTGTCATGTTTACGTTTTAGGTTTTGCATTCATCCTTTGAGCTTTATGTTCAATGCTTCATTTGAAAAAGAAAAACAATTTGTTGATGTTTCCTTTTACGTCTTTGCAAACCTGTCTCGGACCAGATTTTGAAATTTTAAATTTTAAAATGTCTTCCTTGGTTTGTTTAGCATTGAAATTATTTAGCAGATTTCCGTACCTCGGTACCTTGAATTCTTCATTTTCACTCCGACCTGTAAGAAATAGATCCTAAAAAAAGAACAATGCCAAATAGTAACACTTGCAATCTTTCAATGAACACCAACTCCTTAAAAGTAGCAGAAGAAGTTAAGATTTAGGCTATGAGGCTTTTGATTTTTGCAGAATTGGGATAGAAAACAGGATGCAAATGAATACCAAGAGAGAACCCACTCATGCGCGGGGAGAACATGCAGACTTCACAGGGAGAGAGAGGCTCCTGTCAGACGGGGATTCAAACCAGGATTTGATTCAAAACAACACAGAACACATACAAAACATCCATCCATTATCTGTACCTGGTCCTGTTTGGGGTCGCTGGGAACTGGAGCTGATCCCAGCTGTCATCAGGCGAGAGGCGGCGTTACACCCTGGATTGATCACCAGCCAATCACAGGGCTGACATATAGAGACAGATGACCAGCCACACTCACATTCACACCTACGGACGATTTAGAGTCAGCAGTTAACCTAACGAGCATGTCTTTGGACTGTGGGAGGAAGCCGGAGTACCCGGAGAGAACCCACACATGTACGGGGAGAACATGCAGAATCCACTCAGAAAGGCTCCTGTCAGACGGGGATTCAAACCAGGAACCTCCTCACTGTGAGGCAACAACGCTGCACAACATTAAAAACAGAACAATTCAGCTCAGACAGGAAGAGACACAGACATTGTATTAAGACAAAAAAGTCTGTTTGAGTCAATGCAGAAAGTAGAGCACACACTCTCTCTCTCTCTCTCTCTCTCTCTTTCTTCCCATTTCCTGTTTCCACTGACCGTCACCACCTCAACACTTCATCAAACCATGCAGTGATAGCAGAGCTCCTCTCTGTCTCCATGTGTATCGTCCTTCTCACCAAAACACAGACCTTGCTGCTCCTCGTTCTGTTTTCCATCTGCTGTTTGTTCATTTGTTTGCTGTTTTCTTTAAAAAAGAATCCCTGTTCAGGTTGATATTGTGTGTTTGAGTGAAGCAGAGCAGTCTTGCATGAGCCACGTTCTCTGTGTGCATGTGTGCATGAGTTTAAACCTTCATGTCTTTGTATAACGTCTGTGTTTGTGTTGTGTTTGTCCTTGGACATTCTCAGTATTCGTGAATGGAAGAATCCGCGTTGTTTGCATTCTGCATCACATTCAGCCTGTTTCTCGTTTTATAGATTTATCACTTTATTACTTCAAGGTAAACCGAACTGAATACAGGAAGTTCTATTTGGGGCGTAATTGTGTCATGGCTCTAAGATGTTTGTTTTTTTATCCGCTGTTAAAGGCAGGGTTGGTCATTTTCCTCCAGATTCACTTTTTAAGATTTTGTTTGAAATTGTCTTCAGGTCCTGACAGAAATTAATAACTCAAGTTCTCTGAAAAAGGAAAAAGGAAAATCTGTCATCTGTAGCTGTAGTTGTAAGCCTGTAAAAACTTAAACCAATGACTGCCACGAGGTACCAATCTAATGAACCAATCACGCGCCTCCTTGTCTTCCTGCTCGCTCTCTACCTCTTAGCGTGCTCCCGTTTATAAATAAACAGAAGAAGATTTGCGAAAAAAAATTGGACTAAACCATATCGTGAACAACAAAAACTTAGCTTAGCTTATGACGGATACTTTTAGGCTGCGTTTCCACCAAAATAAATGTAGGTATTATTTCTGGAAGCTTCAACTTGATTGACTTAAAGCTTCCCCCAGCTCACTGTCACGACCTGTGTCCTCTAACACAGTTTTTTTTTTTTTGCGATAGCATCGCCCATTTTCTTTACAAAACCAGTGCAGTTCAGCGTTTAAAGCACTTGGCATACCATTCGCAGGAAAGCCCTCTGTGTCAGCTTTTTCCTGACGTTGTATGCACTCGGCACGGGGCGGGATGTCTGATGTCATCTTTGTCAACAAGATTCCTTTACATCTTGGTTAAATATTTCCTCAAATAAAAGCCAATAATAAAAGCTCACAGTCACTAGCAAGGGACGCCGTAGTTCCTTCCGCAAGCCAAGTTTTGTAACCTAGCAACAGTTACCACTGGCGACAAGCTCTCTGAAAATAAGGTGGTGCAGTGGTGCAGTGGTGCAGTGCTGCAGTGCTGCAGTGCTGCAGTGGTGCAGTGCTGCAGTGGTGCAGTGCTGCAGTGGTGCAGTGCTGCCGGCGCAAAAAACAAAAGCCCACTTTTTTTTCCATTTCCACGGGGATGTAAGAACCCGTGATTATCACAAACGTTCGTCTTCCAACATGTTCAAAATCTAAACATGTTCTCAACCAATCAGAAACGTTTAATGCTGCAAAACCACTACTTTTAGGAATTGTTACCCCCAGAGAAGGAACCTTTATGTAGTCCCTGATCCCTGTCCCAATGAGATTCTCTAAAACATCCTAGTCCATGGACTAGGCATGGACTTCCTGTACAAAAATAGGTCTTCAATGTTGAGTCTGAGTTCTCGTTTTTTGGAGAAACTGATAGGCTGATTAAAGTTAACCCCGCCTTTTCATGATATGTTTTTAAACTAACTTTTCACTTGTGTCCCTGAAATCAGAATGTGTTCTGTACGTTTTTCTTTCTGCATGATTCTGATGCATTGTGTATACATAGTGTTGAGGCTCTTTGCGATATGCATGAAGTGTTATCTTCACCTTGGGATCAAGTACATTCACTGTTTCTTTATGTGTGTGTTCTGTGAAGAGTGTGTGTGTGTGTGTGTGTGTTTGTGTTCATCAAGGCTGGCTTCTGTATTTGCATGCACAAGTGCCTGCTTTGTGTGTGTGTGTCTGTGTGTGTGTGTGTGCGTGCGTGCGTGCGTGCGTGCGTGCGTGCGTGCGTGCGTGCGTGCGTGCGTGCGTGCGTGCGAGCGAGTGAGTGTATTGTCCTTTTTATGTGACAGTTTGTGTCTGATCATTTGTACACTGTAGCTACCGATGTGACTGTGTTTATACTTGTGTGCTTGTGTGTGCGCGTTTGCGTGCGTGTGTAGGTGCTTCCACCCAAGACTCGGATGCGATGGAGCCGGAGAAGCAGGTGGACAGCACGGTGAAGATGGCTGGCGTGATCGCGGGGATCCTCATGTTCATCATCATCCTCCTCGGAGTCGTCCTCACCTTCAAACGCAGGTAGGTTCATCACAACCACCACACAAAGACAATATGGCGGCTTTTAAGGTGCTTTATCTAGCCTTTGAACTGAATCAGTCATCAACACATGCATTTATTTCTAACTGCAACTCTCTTAAAAAAACAAGATGATTGGTAGCCTCGATGACGTTTCAGTGCTTCAATCAAATCCAGATTTTTGGACTCCAAGACTTCCAAACCTTAAGGACCACTTAATGGGCCACAGCTTTGGGATCGCCCTACCGTTCAAAATAAAAACAAGTTTGCACAGTAATTTTATAATATAATGTACAGAATTGGGTACATGGACATGTATTCCTTAGATCGAAAAAAGAAAGCCCAGTAGGGGGCGGAGGGAGACAGCTCTCTACAATGTTTAGAATTTGGACTGCAGTACCCATTTTCAACACTTGGTGTCAGAGTTACATATTGCTCCTTTAACTTTTTTGAAGCCAAAACAACAATCATTTATCTGAACATGTCCAAGACAATGTGGTGACTGGACAGATCATGTTTTGGACATGCACATAACTTAAAATCGACTCTGAGGTTCATTCAGAACTAAAAGAACTATCTACCACATACGTAAATAAGCTTTCTGGCAGAAAACTCTGAAGGCTGCACTTTAGGTAATTACATATTGTGGCATTTCCTTTTGACCAAGAAAGACAAAAAGCGAAATAAATGTCCATGTACCCAATTCAGATATCTTTCTTACACTTCAAGAACACATGTGTAAGACAGGCTCATGAGTCAGGTACATATCGTACGGCACCAGAAGTGTCCTCGAGAGCTCAGAGGTCCAAATAAAGGGGCAAACTTTGAGATTGAGTCCATAGAAATCAGGAAGTTCCGCCACTGTTAAGCCCAAATCAAACCTTTATCGTATCTGTTGACAGCTGATGAGCCAACAGCTGATTAAAAGAAGCCAGAAATAAGAGCAGCGATGGCTCCAAAATGGAGGCTACCAATCATCCTGACGACCACTCTGTCGTTTTATAAAAGCACTTGGGCAAATGTATGTGATGATAAATAAAAGACTGTATTCAGCACCTTCAAACCATATGACTGTATAGATCTACAGGCAGACAGGAAGATGAGATGTGCATTAAGGTGTCCTCATGGTTGAAATGCAGCTCAAAGTAAAAGGCAGGACGTTCTGTTACTGGAGGGAGGGACAGACGCTTACTTAAGTATTTGGACAAGGGGATATTTTGGAGTTGAGGATATTAAGGGGAATCAAAACTTAACAAGTGTTTGGTTTCATCCAAGAGGAATCGCTCTTTAAGATAAGCTCTTATAAGAAAATGCAGGTATCACAGAATTGTATGCATTTGAAGGTCTCTAACTTGGACAAATGTACTTAACCCTTAAAACTATACAAGTGATAAAAACAGGCTCCCAGAGTTTAAAACCTCAGATTAACATTTTTGTTTTTGCAGCTAGTGGACATAAGTAGCGTCTCGTCTCTGTGAATATGCACACAGGCCTGCCACCATCACCTCTCTTTACCTTATCTCTCTCCAACTCTCTACGATGCTTCATCTCTCGTCTACCATCCACCCCCCCCCCCTCCAGTCACATCACGCTTCTACATCTTGATTTGCTTCAACGCACATTTGTGTAGTTTTTCATTTTGATTTTTGATTAGTTTGTTACTTTCACACCAAACTGAAGCTTTCCTGAGATAATTTTAAAAATACCAAGAAGGTTTGGTCTGACAGATCTGAGTTCCAACATCGTCACCATGGTACATTTTATAATGTACCAAGTGATAAAACGGTTATTTCCACCACACTATGAAGACTTGAGCAACATGGAAATTGAAGCTAGAAGAACGTCTTGGTCTGACTGCAAAGTGCGAAGGATGAATAAGGATGCAAACTAAGTAGCTGGGCTGGTTTCAGACGGACAACATAATAATTGATCATGCTGTTCCTCAGCTTTAAATTTATTTATTTTTTAATTTGAATTTATTTAACCAAGAGAACCGCATTGAGATTAAGAATCTCATTTACAAGAGTGTCCTGGCCAAGAGGGGCAGCAGCACAACAAAAAGTTACAGAAAAATACCAACTAAAGATGACAGTGAGGCTAGCGGGCCCCCGCTGAAAACGGACTCGAGTTTTCCAAGAGTTAAGCAACCGGGTGAAACCAACCTGAGGAAAAGAATATGTTTACCGATGAGCTAATGTATCCGAGTATAATTTCCATGATGTTTTTATCACAGCAGCACATACAGCAACAGTACGGCAGCTTTCAGTAGCAGCTCACGCTTCATTATGTAGCGGCCTTTGACGTAACATCCGGTGTTTCATGGCAGCTGGCCGCAACGACTAGAATCGGATCGTGTTTGAGAGTACTTTATGAAGGTAGATATGTTGCAAAATAGGAGAGCTTGTAGAATGTGATGTGAGAACTTGAAGAAAAGAAAAGACTTATAAAAAATCCACACACGAAATGAAATGAATTTCGTGTCACAAATGGAAAAAAAATGTGAAGTTTGCAGCTATCATTTTTGTATGTGTAAATATCAGTCTACACATTTGCATATATTTTTTCTGAGACTTCCCTTTTTTTTTTCCATTTGTGACACGAAATTCATTTCACGTGTGTAGATTTTTTTATACAAGTAAACATTTTTATATACAAGTTCACTTATTTTTCCTTCAAGTTGTCACATCACATTCTACAAGCTCTCCTATTTTGCAACATATCTACCTTCATAGTGCTTGAGGAAGAACCTGAAGAGCCATCGCAAAATCATGTGAAGTTGTCTGCATGTGGCGCCGTAGATAGAAATCAATAAATCAGAACATTGGACGCTTGATCCCGGCTCACTCAGCACGCTTGTCAAAGTGTCCTTGGGCCTGACACTCAATCCCTTCTTCTCTTGGTGTGCAAATGGGAATGTGCATGTGTGTGTGAATGGCACATAGTGTTAGGCTTTTTGAGAGGTCACAAGACTAGAAGGAACATCTGCAGTATATTATTTGACTGATAGACCACTCGTATGATGTCACTGCCAGACACATGTTTAGTGAACTAACATGCATAAACCGCAAACCCAACAGCAAACCATGTGGCATCATAGCACAATGCAGAAAGCCAGATCCATTCTGAAATATTTTACATCTTATGCCTGTTAGATTAAAGGAACCTCTGCCTCTGCTCAGCCTCTGCTCTCCTCCAGCCACACACCTCCAACCCCTCCCCACTCGTGTTCAAATGGAAGCGGCAGAATTAAACACCATTAAGCGCAAGCAGCTGACAAAGTTGTTCTCGGCTTGAGCTGCAATCACCTGTGTCCTTCATTGTTGTGAAGCGGGCTAATGTTAGTGCTCTTTAGTTAGCTTGTAGCTTCACATTGCATGAAAATTGACACAAAATGAGCGTGATCTAAAAACGCTTATGTGACATTCAAATAAGCAGTATTACACCTATGAGTCATCTGCAGATTTTAAAGCTGAGTTCATTATTATTTTCAGCACAAATTCAAAGCTCAGTTGGGCCTTTAGACACAACAGGGGAAACATAAAACTCATGCACAAAGAGAAAAACAGGGAGGTGACATTGCAGATAGATTATTGGTTTTAGGCTAACCCTAACCCTAACCCTAGTTTGGAAATCTGAATACAACTTTACAAAGAGACTGAGATGCAGAGAGAGAGCAAAGAGGAAAATGCCAGGAGAAACCTTAAAAGTATGACTTCAGAAGGGGGGAGGAGGTAGAGAAGACAGGTGAGGAGCAGAACCAGAAGGTAAAAAGAAAATGAAGGAAAGAAGGACACGTACAAGGACTAAAAAATATGAAAACAAGCCACTGCTGGTTAACCTCGGGGTCAAATAGATATGCTAATCAGATGCTAATCAGGCTAACATGCATAATATAGCATAATATATACATGGAAAGGCCAAAAAGAGGGCAAACACCAATAAAGAGTGGAAGTATGAGAAAGAGGAGAGATGGCAACAATGCAGACGGAGAGAAAGAAAAAGTAGGGAGGATTATTTCTGTTGCAAAGTAGAAATGGTGAAAGGTATACCACAGGGCACTGTACATGTTAATGTTTACTTTACTAAAAATACTAACAATAATTATAAAATGGTGATAAAATGAGTCAGTGAAGAGTCTTGGAGATAGAAGGGAAGATTGATAAATGGGGCAGACAAATGGATTTGGACAGTGGGAGGTTTACCGTATCATGGAGCGTTTTCAGGCTTCATTAATATTTCATCGCACACGCTTTAGCCGGCCGTCCGGGTGGCAGAAAAAGTGTTTTTTTCAATTGAAAGTGTTTTACATGCCTTTCAACGTCCATGAATTATTCTGAGACAAAACTTAGTCTGGAAGTGAGCGAGTAAAACTGTCCAATTAATCTTTCAGAGCGCCGTACATGTGTTCCAAATGGACTCGTCCCTATTTCAGCCAAAGCTGGGCGATGTTTCTGATAATGTAAAAGTGAAGCACGCCGGACATGCCTGACACCTTAATGGGGATTTGATGTTTCTACAAGTAGGTGGACCCCGAGGGCTCAAACAACCCGTGCTGGAAGATACACTTTTCATAAAAAGGTTGAGAGGAAAATCATGAATAATTGATTTGCTTGATGCTCCCTAAACACTTGCTGATCTTTTTCTTTTTGTGTGATGCTCGAGAAGCAGAAGCTGACTTATTGAGAAAATGTCACTCAGACTGACTTCACCTTTATTTTCATTTCATCCAAGTATCTCAAATTTGGACCCTGCATCCTCTTTTTGTTGTTTTATTTAAAGTGTTTAGACCTCTTTCATGTCTAGGTCAGCATTTATAAAAAACAGACTTATCATAATGGGCGGACTAAAATAAAATTAAACAATTTAAAGGCGGAGTCAAGAGCATTTCACTGCAGTTTGTAAACACAACATTCAAACTGAGCCCCTCCTCCTGGACTCATCGCCCCCAGAAGCTCACCCTCACTGCAGGACGTAGTGTGTACGTTTACTGCTTGTACCTACACTGAAAGCTAATACACGCAAGCACCTCTCGACACCGAATTTAAAGGGATAGTCTCGCTAGCAAGCTAGCTAGTTAGTTAGCTAGTTAGTTAGCTAACATGAAATTTACTCACAATGTAATTTATATATTCAACAGCACACAGACAACATAGTACAAGACAAGTGTATTAACGGTATAAACACGATAACAACGACGAAAGTTACATTTAAGAAGAAGAGGGATCATTCGCAATGCATTGTGGGATGTGTAGTTCCTTGACTCCGGGAGAAAATTATGTCGCCTTTTGCTCAGTTTTTTTAACGCTTTTTTTGTGCTGAATCAAATGTTTTATAGATAGGTAATGAGGTAATAAGGTAATGACGGTGCATGCCGATAGGACACAACCAACTTTATTTGATAAAAAAATAGATATCAAAAGTGCATCCTATACAACGGAATTTTATTTTTCATTTTTGGAAAGTCAGACGATTTATTTGATGTGTAGGCCTGAGTCATTTTTGCCTACCCACATAGACATACATACACATACAAACACATATACACAAACATATAAACATGTGACATGCAAACACAAATGGAAGAATCCAATATTTGCACATTGAACAAACATCCACATGCATCCTCACAGACGGCAATCTGAAGCTCAGAATTTATGATATTGTTCCAGTGATGACTAAGATGTTGTTAGTGTAGGACGTGAAACAGCTCGCATGTGTGTGTGTGTGTGTGTGTGTGTGTGTGTGTGTGTGTGTGTGTGTGTGTGTGTGTGTGTGTGTGTGTGTGTGTGTGTGTGTGTGTGTGTGTGTGTGTGTGTGTGTGTGTGTGTGTGTGTGTGTGTGAGGTGCATCGATGTTTTTCCATGACTTTATATAAGCGTACATATCTTTACGTTGAGCTGTGATGTTTTTAGCCTGTTGAGCTGGATCTTAATACGAGTGCCATCAACATCAGTGCCATTGGACCATCCCTCTGAGTGTCTGCTTGTTGGTTTCTGATTGTGTGCGGACAACCGGATACCCCTCCTTGGGTATTTGAAGCCAATATTGACAGGGGCCAAGCCAGGGATTGTTACACACACACACACACACACACACACACACACACACACACACACACACACACACACACACACACACACACACACACACACACACACACACACACACACAGGAGGGAATCCAGATGGGTGTGTGGAGCGAGACAAACACTGACACATTGCTCTCGAACAAACACAAACTCAAACATCTCTTTCATGAATCTGGCTCTTTAGTTGCTTTGTTAAGAACATCATAGTGACAGTTTACAACTTCATGAGTCAACACAAACTGCAGAGAGTTTGTCTCTATTTTCTTCAAATGGTCCGACCCATAATTCAAATGGACACAGCTCATCGCTGGGCTGAAAACGCTGGAGACTATAGCCACTGTACGTTAGGGAGAGCCACATAACCACTAGGCTACCCCGCACCCCAATATACATGCAAATTATTTCAAAGAAAGTCCTTAATCAATGAGACAAAGTAAAAACACATATTCAATGAAAAAGCTGACACTGTTGTACTTTTTCTTGGCAAAATGGTTTCTGGTAACAAAAAACAAATGGACAGTGTATGCGCTCAACATCATACTTTTGATGAATGCACATAAGGCGCATTCATCGCTGCCTGAGCTCTGAGGGCTGATTCATTCCAGTTTACCATTCCAGCTGCCTCTTAACATCTTCACTAATTCAGCAGTCACTATTACAATCAAACATCCCATATTTACTCCACACTCCACGTGTCATATTTTCTCCCTTATAGTACCCATAAAAATGTTACTATGTTTAATCTGAGGCCAATAGATAATTTATTGCTGTGATATCAATGCTGTGATAAAAGTATGAATATCCGTCAAGGAAGGTTTAGCATTTGACTGGTCACCAATTTAAAGGTCACATATTCTCCTCCTCTTCTTCAGTGTAAATAAGTCTCAGAGCTCCTCAAAACATGTGTGTGAAGTTTCTTGTTCTAAATCCACTCTGATCCTGTATTTGATCATGCCTATAAACCCCTCTATTTCAGCCCTGCTCAGAACAGGCTGTTTCTGTGTCTGTACCTTTAAATATGTAAATGAGCTGTGTCTGACCACGCCCCCTCTCTGGAAGGACTTGGGTGTATCTGGCTTTCTTGCTCCATGTCCTATAGTTTACGATGAGAAGGCAGACTCAGAGGGCAGAACAAACACCTGGCTGTAGGAGTGTCACCCACCTGGGGGAGGGGTTACTGCCCTTTGTGATGTCATGAAGGGAAAATCTCCAAACGGCCTGATTGGGCACACATTTTCTGAAAAGTGGAGCAGGCAAAAGACGCAGAGGATGGACTTTTCTCATCATTGGAGGGTTTGTAGACGGACAAGAGACACATATTAGTGTTAGAGGAACATGGAGAAGTGGATTTTACAGAATATGTGACCTTTAAAGAGTGAGGATTGACCTTCTTTACCTTTTTCTTACCTGCAGACTCATATATTTTTCGTGAGCTTATTTGTATTTATTATTCATTTATGTTCATGTATAGTCATTGGGAACATTAAAAACGGCTGTCTCCTTTTCGAACAGAAAATAAACATGGTCTTTATGCCCTGACCCCAAACATACTAAAGTAAAGATCAGGATTTTGTGCTGAATTCATTCATGGTATTAAAGTAAAAATGCCCCCATTAACAAATCAAAATGTCTTGCATGTTAAACTTTAACGGTGGCAGCTGAAGGACACAGGGTAGGTTATGTAACTTAGTAGGATATCGGGGACATGACTGGAGTAGGTGTGTCATCAATGAGCAATTAACCTTTCATTAGGGAACAAGTATTGAGTTGTTTATTTCAAACTTAACTTTCATAGATACTATTGATATACATGCTCATGACTTCAAATTTCACTTCATTTCAGTGTCACTTCCTGTTTCTTGATTCAAAATCACACTTTTTTTCAAAATCTCACTTTTTGGTCCAAACAAAAATGAAAAACAGCTCTTTTACCTTAAAGTAAGTAAAAAGTAAACTTCATGGGGCACTGGTGGCACAGTGGTTAGTGCGCACACCCAATGTGTTGAGGCTACAGTCCTCCAAGCCCAGGTTTGAATCCGACCTGTGGCTCCTTTCCCTCATGTCATTCCCCACTCTCTCTCTCTTTCTCCCTAATTTCCGACATTATCCACGGTCCTATCTCTCCTATAATGGCACAAAATACCCAAAAATAAAATCTTAGAAAGTAAGAAAGTTTTATTCATATAGCCGTTTTTACAGACAAAGGTCAGCGAGTGCTTAACCTCAACATCATAGACATCTGAAAGTGACGCCGAGCATTTCTATAGGCCAGAGGGAGCCAGTGCAGGGATTTCATTATGGGCAAAATAACAGCGCTTGTGTTTGTCGAGGTTTTGAGAAGGTGAAAGACGTCATGTTTCAGTTCCCGGAACAGACGAGCCTGGGATCAGAACACTTTAGAAAAGTTACCACACGATGAGCTGCACTTTGATCTGCAGCCGTTCAGAGTCACTGTCATCTTGATTAACGAGAATAACCAAACATGAGGGAATAAAAACACACATGAAACAAATGTTTCTCACCACAAACCTCACACCCCTTTTTTTAATGTCTCTCTCTATCTTCCTGTTTTCCTGTCTTTGGCTCCGCCCCCTTCCTGTCCCGTCCTGTACCTGCCTTGCCCTTGCTCCGATAGAGAGATTCACACATGGAGAACTCTGAGCGTGGGGTATTGTATGTTTATTTCTAGACATCAACACATCCACTCCGCCCCTCACTTTGACTCTCACCTCGCATTTGAGCTTTTTTTTAATGTTTTCCAAATGTCCCCTCTGACCAAAAGCTACACCAGGAAAACGGATGTGACATATCCCATCTTTACAGGATGGAAAGGTTCAAACCCAAAGAAACATTAATCCAAGTTAAGAAGCTCTTTGTGGACATACATCCACACATTTGATTCTACTCTGTAATCCTGTGATAATGACTAACATCCAGGTGTTTTCTCAGGATCTCAAATCATCCATCTTGGTATCTTCCCCGTGATAAGGAGGAAATCCTTATGACTGAAATTAACTCGAAAATGGAGGGAGACCAAATGTATGGATGCATGTCCTCTTAGCAAAACTTCCCACAAACATTTAAATTGGGATTAGAGTTCAAATCTAGCACACGCAGCACACATCTGATCTTACATTTGAACAAACATAAAGCACTAGCAGCATGAATCTGTCAAAAAAAAGAAATAGCTGTCATGCAAAATTCAGCATGTTTTTGGGAGCTACACATCCTTTTTCTGTCAGAGTGTCACCCCACAGCAGAGGTCAGTGTCAGTGAGGGATTGAACAACCAATACAGAAGTCCTTCCTCCCTCGCCGTAGTGTCATCATTAGTGCATCCTCCTTAAAGTTTCCATGTTTCCTGATGCAGAATATTCACCTCATCGAGTAGTTGCATCCTCATTATGTGCAAAACATTAAAAGGTGTAAATGCATCTTCAAAAAAAAAAAAAAAGGTTGCTTTTGCATCCTTCTGGTGTCCCTTCCCCGTTTTATTTCAGGTCATCTTCCTCAGGCCATTACTGCATGTCATCTGTGCTTTGTTTGGTAAAAGTGCATGTTTCAAACCAGCCCATCATGTCCAAAGAACTTAATTTCCTTGCATCCGATTTCACCTCTCGTCGCCTCTGTGTGGTGAGAGATGTTTGGATTTTCCTGTCGAACACTTTCCTGATGCATTGTGGGAGAAACTGCACAAACTGTCTATGCCTGCAACGACAGAACAGGGTTTTTCCGGGTTTGTGCTGCTTTCCATAGTGGGAGCAGGTTGGCACAATAGAAATCTCACCATAAAGAAAACTGTCACGCAGTAAATTCCTTGAGCCCAGACGCCTACATTGACGGGTAAAGGTTAAATAATTAGTTCGACTCAGTCGGTTAGAAATGATGTATCTGTAGGCTTCAGTAAATATTACAGAGGTGGGAGATTAAGTGAGAGATATAAAGACGGTGATATCTCTCCCAGAATAAGATGTGACGCTTCACAAATATCTCCTCCCACACTGTTCTGGGCTCAAAGACAATCCACGCTGCTCCCCGCTCGCTCGCTCGGGAAGCTTTGGCTGTGATTCATGTTTCTCGAATGGAACCCGCGCCTTCTATAAGCTCCATACATCTCTCTCCTACAGCCATTAATTAAGTCAAATCTTAACTGGCATTTTGTTTGTGGAAACGACATCAAGGATTCTGTTGCTTTTGAGTAATTCCCTCAAACATTTCTTGCTAACCTTGCTGCGTAAAGTTAGTTTGTAAGAGGACAATGTGGATGTGATAGAGACGTGTGCGAGCAGCTGGGTGGAGGAGAAGTTTGATGTGGATGTTTTAAGCTTATAGTAGACAGGGATGTCCGTTTAGGCAGTCCAGTCACATGAAACATCACCCTGTTTGAAAAGCAGAAAGTATTTCCCCGTCCCAAAATGAATTTAATATGAATAGAGTCTGAAACTTCAGGCAGTGTTTGACATTGAACTTGTTCTAAAGCTAAAAGTTGGCCGCAAACTTCTCCAAAATGATCTTTTTTTCTGTTTGTATTGGGACGTGTATAGTTTTAAGCTGACAGCATCTGCTCTCTCATACTGACAGGGATCAGTCATGCTACATGTATGATGAGCTCAGAGGCAAGGTGACACATCAAAATGAATTGTAATTACTGTAATTACTCTTCTTAATTCAGAATCTCCTTTTTAAATGATTGATTACCTTCATAGACATGGCCGGGTCATTTTATTTGATGTCATATTTGACATACTTAAATAATCCCTGAGGGGAAATTCTGGTTTTACACTTTGTTATTGACAGACACATAGCCCTGAAATACATGCACAGACACAGACACAGGACCTATGGACACGCATTAATAGAGAGACATCAGAGTGAGTCGGGGGGAGGGGGGTCTGTTACACATGGAGCGTGCCAGAACTGTCTGAGTTTCAGTGCCAGCATCAAGGGCACCTCGCCTGTGCTCTGGAAGTGAGTCAACTTCCATACTTTGGTGCGTAGCAGGACTTGAACCGACGACAAAGTCCCTACAGACTTAGGCTACTATTTGACCTTTAAAACAAACTCCTGCAAGTTTGGTCATCAAGCAAGCCATGCCAAATCAGGCCTTGATTAAAAAAAGCACACAGATAGTAGACAGAAAGATCTGATGGGGAATCTACCAAGCACTGAGTGTGGTAGCTAATAGCCAACAGCACAAGGCTCATCAGTTGTGCCCGCTATCCGCTCCAAGTGCGTTAATGTGGATAAAGTTGTCCTGCTCCGTGCAGTTTGCTCCCGTATTGTGTCTGATTGAGCTGTCAGCGATCTCCTCTCTCTGCTGCGTGGAGCTGCTCTCTCGTTCTGACGGAGATCAGTCATACGACATGGATGACGAGCTAGGAGGCAAGGGGACAATTCTTACCAAAGTTCAGTCAGGTAATATAACTTTCACAGCTTAAAAAAGCCCTTCCCTGGATCGAGACAGCGAGAAAGAGCAGCTCATCCAGCGAATAACGCTCTTGTCGGCATCCTGCAAAACGACTCGAGACTGTCTCCACACAAGTCGATAAAGTGTGTTAGCATGTGTCAGGGTTGAGCTGCCATCAGCCCCCAAGTGACTGCATAATGGCTGATTTAAATATGTGCAAACAGCTCTTATGCACAGAGTTGTGTTTGCTCTGCAGCGCAGTTCGGGGTACATGTAACCCTTTGTGTGTTCTTTGTGGATTCAATGCCTTTTTGTCTTCTTTACACAGGTTTAGCTGCGCAATCCTTGTGTGACTCATGCCCTGAGTGTCTTAAACTAATTATTATTAAGTCCAGGATGCATTACTGACATTACTAACTTAGGTGTGACATACATAGCCCCTATTTTGAGAGAAGTTTCAACACACACCACTGTGACAGATTTTGCATTTGATTGAACAAGATGTTTAATCCCCCTCTACACACTATATATATATGGGTGGGGGGAAGGGGGGGGTGTTTCATCTTTGACAAGAAAACTGAGGCGTTTAGGTGACTGATGTCAGCCTCGGTAATGGACTCCAGGATCCACTAAACATGGCGGGCTCTTTACAAGGCCAAGTGGTCAATTGCGGATGTTGGTGTGAGGGTGTGAGTGTGTCTCCAAATCGAGGAACATACTGTTTATAGACACGTACACTCACCTTAACGAATTCAGAGGATAAACTTCAATCAATAAATCAACCAATCTTTATTTGTACTGCGACGATTTACAACAAATGTGATCTCGAGACGCAAACTTGTTCTCAATAAGAGATGATTTGCGAGTAGAACACACACACACACACACACACACAAACACAAGTGCACAGAAACACAACAACACACACGCAGAGCAGCACTTAACCCCCATCCTGCATATGTGACACAAAGTGGAATAATGGACTGTGCTGTTTGTTGTCATAAATCTTTGATGTTACAATGGGTGTTGGCCAACCATTTACACACACACACACACACACACACACACACACACACACACACACACAGAGAGACACAGACACTCCTTGATACACAAGCTTGTGTGCTGTAGGATCACAGCTGGAACATCCAGCAGGAATGATTAGAAGAACAATCTGTTATCTACTACCTGGGTCTTGTTTCTGTTGTACCTTGTTAATTATTTTTTTGTTCTTTAGAGGAGAGCAGAGAACCCGACAAGAAACAAATGAACACAGTTAAAAAACAAACATGACAAAGTGACACCTCGCTGTCTCTGCCGTTTATTCATCTTACAAACCTGATGCAGGGATTTAATAAGACTCTAATAGATAAGAAATCTTCCTTCATAGATTCAGAATTCCAGCAGACATTTTGGGGTGTGTGGATATGCACATGGCGTGTAGACGAGAGGGTCCACGACCACCCGGGGAAACGTCAGATACTGGCTCAGCGGTGGGGCTTGCGTCATCCAACTTGAGGCGCGTTGTATATAAGGTTAAGAATCTTTAGGTCGCTCATGATTTGATTTGGATTTTGGGGTCACGGTTCAATTCAGAATTTATTTTTGATTCAAAACGATTAATTGATCCATGGAGTCAAAGTCTATTTTTGAATGAGTACATACTTCAGGATCTGCTCCAGTCATCTGTGAGGCTGGCTGAATTTATTGCTGCTCCATGTTATCATTCTACTGAGTTAAAGAGCTAGCATTAGCACTTAGCAGAGAGTGAATGACTAGCCCAAAAAAAAAAAAAATAATAATTTGGAAATTATGAATCAAATAAAATCTCCGACTATAAGAATCTTGATTTTTTTTTCATGAATCCACTTTTTTTCCCACCTCTAGTTGTGTACTATAGTATGACGGGAGGGGAACAGCACTCCCTGCCGACGTGCGACATTAAACCACTCAAAGTGAGTGTACTCCCCATGAAGCTCTGGTTGCCTCGTCTCCATGTAGGCGAGGTCTCTATCACCCGACATTTTGAATGCCAAAGTTAAAAAAACTCGGTAGTAAGGTTTCAGGAGACTCTCTTAAACTGTTTATTTGAACCTCCATTTATGACCTCGCTGTCAAACCGATGGTTTTATTCTCATAGTTCCACTTAGTTATCAAATGTTGCATTACTGCATAATATCTGCAGATGGAGGAGACTATGTGTGTCTGTCTATGTGTGAGTGTGTGTGTGTGTGTCTGTCTATGTGTGAGTGTGTGTGTGTGTGTGTGTGTGTGTGTGTGTGTGTGTGTGTGTGTGTGTGTGTGACACATGACAGATTGTGTCGCCTTCATGTGTGTATGAGTTAAAGTGTGTGTACATGCAGTGGGTGACATATTTTCCCTCCAAGTCGGCCTTCAGAGGAAAGAAAACTACTCCGTCATGAGGCGTTATTCATATTCATGCTGCATGTGTGATTAAGTATAGCCGTCATATCAGTGCTGAAAAGAAGTGTGTGTGTGTGTTTGTGTGTGTGACAGGGCAGCAGGTATCTATTATAAGCTGCACATCACATACACACACGTTTGCATTTTTTCTCAGGCTATAATTCATATAAGGCCTCATGATAAACGACAGCGTCAAATCAGTGAGAAAACTCTGCTCGTGTGTCTGCAGAAGAGTCCGTTCGCACAATGCCATGTTAACACAGAGTCAGCAGAGGAGTGTGTGCACTGTGGTGTCAGCATCCATTCAGAGGTACTAAAAAACACCTGTTACATAAATATGGTGCTTAGCATCTGTTTCTCCCTTTATGCACCTGTTTGAAATATACTCGAGATAAACTACCGCGAGTCCAAGATTTAAAAACGGCTTCATGAGACTCACCTGATTTAAATGTTTGTTTGACCGCTTAAACTGTCACATGACGTGGCCTGCAGCTTGCACATTGTGGACAGGAGTGGAGAACGCAGCAGGATATTATCAGGAGAATTCACCTCGAGCGAGTGGTGACAACTAAATCCTGTGAACACTGCACGACCATAGACAGTCTGCACGCCACCGCTTCCATCTCTTTATGTTCTCCTCCTCCACTCGTTTGTTGATAGTGTAAGTTCCGCTGGAGTCCACTAGTTGTAGCGTCGGGAAGTGGACTCTCGTCCATTGTCTTTTTTACATCATGTCCAGCCCTGGTAGACCCCCCCCCACCCCTACCCCACAGGCCGAGCTGTTCTCATTCCATGGCGACAAAAGCCACACCTACTGGCACCTGAAACACACAGACTGAACAACCAGCAGAACAAGCAACCAGCAGGTCTTCACAGTACTCCTCTGCCTCATTTATGGAGGACATTAAAGAGCAGTGTCACGTGTGATGTTTAAAGCAGGAAAGGATCAAATTCAGCCTTTTTTTTTTTAAATCTGTCTTTGCACTTCCACACTCTTAACTAGGAAGTGAACAAAGCTGAGAGTGCGTTGTTTAACATCGCAGACGTGCCTGCAGAACAAACGAGCCGCCGCCAATCTTCATTTACCTCCCTCTTTTGTCAGCGTCCTAACACTTAAAGCCATCTGTTTTTTGACCTGCATCACTTTGTCGTGCTGTAAAAGAACGACGACAGTATTAAAAATAACTTCTTCATAAACATAATGTTTTAAAAAAACATCAATCCAGTGAACACTTTCTGCTTTAATGTCCCAAAATGACCAAAGAAAGCCCGCACATGAACGCACATGGTGAATATATTATATAAATAACTTCTTCCTTTTCATTCTGACTTTCTTACACACACACACGCACGCACGCACGCACACACACACACACACACACACACACACACACACACACACACACGCTTGGTGGAGTGTTTTTTCTACGGCATATTAATATTTATGAGCAGTTTTAACGGCTGTGGCTTTTACAGCTGAGCTCTCAGCGCTGCACTTTATTAATATCATAAGGACAATGTCAGCAGAGTCCTTAAAGATGGTTATGACTATGAAAGAGAGAGAGAGAGAGAGAGTGTGTGTGTGTGTGTGTGTGTGTGTGTGTGTGTGTGTGTGTGTGTGTGTGTGTGTGTGTGTGTGTGTGTGTGTGTGTGTGTGTGTGTGTGTGTGTGTGTGTGTGTGTGTGTGTGTGTGTGTGTGTGTGTGTGTTTAGGTTTTGGGAGAGAAAGTGAGGTGTTAATGGCGGGTCATTGTGGTGTATGTGCATGAGATTGTACATGTTTGAGATATAATGTCAGTTGTGTGTGTATAAAGGCTATTGAAATGAGACAGTAGTGTGTGTGTGTGTGTGTGCGCGTGTGTGTGCATATGCGTGTGTTAGGAATATGCTTGTGTCAGCCTTCCTTATTTTCTCTTTCAGCGCTTTTCTCGTTGAGTTTTTTTTAGATGTACGGATAGAAAGATGGACGATTGGATGGAAGAAATAATTGATGACCAAATGGAATAAAAGAACTAAACATTAATAGGTTTTACTAATTTTAAAATTGATGAATAGATAGATAAATAAATTAGGAGAATTCAAAGAATTGACCAATTAATATGAATAGACATATGAATAGATGGATGGATAGATTTATTTTGGCTGTTGTGGTGAATATTGATCATTAAGTTCAATCAACATTTTTACAAGAACAGTTCACCAACATCTGAACTATGAAGATCAAAATCCTTTATGTGAATGAGCCACAGACCCGTCATCGTTAAAGCGACAACACAAACACAACTCTTCATCAACAATCATGCTTCCTGCTTCCACCTGTTCCTCCTCCAAACCTCCATCCTCCATCTTTTGCTCTTTTTCTGTCACTCCTCATTCAGTGTCTGCTAATCCACCAGTCTGTTGGTGATGGAGGCACCAGATGTGCACCTTTCTCTTATTTATGTCTGATTTTGTTTTCAGGTAGAAAACTAGGGTTGAGAATTGTTGGGTGTCTCACAATTCGATTCCAATGGGTGACTCCGCTGTGGTGACGCCCACCTCTTATATACAGTCGGTGATGCTAACACTTTAGCACGTTGTAGAAACGCTCATGCTACTTGGTTTAAATGACAATCTGAACCCTTTTTTTTAATTAAATGTATTGACGTATTGCTAAATTCCAAATCTAACACTGTAATCTAATTAATGAGGATGAAAGGTCTCTAAACTATGATGCATAAGGCCCCATGTCCATCGTGTTTTTTTCTGAGCGCCAGCGTCTTTTTTCTGTTGTTTTCAATGAGTAGATAGCGTTCTCAGCAGAAAGCGGTCGCTTGCAGAAAAAGCTCAGCGGCCAGCGTCTATTTTCCCAGTGCTCTGCCTTTTCTGTGCGCCTGCTCCATCTGCTCAAGTTAAAAATCTTTCAACTTTTCAGAAAGGCGCTGTTGACGTCACCGGCACTCTTTTCCAAATATTTGATATTCCCTGTAGATTTGACGCCTACAGTCTGATCGGGAAAATAAACGATCTCAAATATAAAACGTGCAGTAAAAAGTAACGGCGCAGTGTCGGTCATGCAGCGGCCGTTGTCAACAGACTGTTGTCATGGAGACAGAACGGACGTTCAGCGCTTTCCTTCTCAGTGCACAAACGCTTCATGCAAACACTCCAGAGCGCACAGTCAGCGCTAGGTAAACACGGGGCCTAACTTTTCACCAAATGTAGTTGAAGGTGGGTGGTGATGGAAACCTGTTGCTCAGATTTATATCCAAAAAAGCTAATGAACAAGTTAACAAGTGAATGAACGCACATGCAAAAAAGAAAAGCAGATGGCAGATTAAAATATTGTTTTGCTACATGTCAGCCTCCTCTCTCTCTTCCCAGCATTTCCTGCCTCTCTTCAGCCGTAATAGCAGCTCCAATAAAGGTCAAAATAGCCCTTAAAATAACTTAAAATAATAGTGCTTTATTGCTGAAATGCATTTCATTTCTAATTGGCACTAATGCAAATCCTACTACTTGTACACCGTTTTACTGAAGTGCATAATGAAGCATTAGCATGGAGCACAAGAGGCAGAGACTGCTGAATATGAAGTCCATGTTTTCATCTCTTTAAAGTTAATGAACAGGCAAATCTCCAGTGGGAAAAAAACTGCAATTTTACGGGTGAGTGAAATGATGATTTCACAAGCCATAGAGCTCCTTATTACTTCTAATTTAGTTGACAGACGACTGACCGAGTCGCCGCTGATTTAAAGAAGAGCCGTATTTTTAGCTAAACGCTCCGAGAAAAACTGAGACTGAGATGTCCTGATGAGCAACCGAAGGCCGATTTGTGAAGTAAACTAACTCTGGGCACCTGATGTGAATCACTGAAGAACATAGATATGTGTAGAAACTGTCAGATTGAGAGGCAGACCGCTCAGCTCGTGCAAAAGCGAGGGTCAAACATTTCACATGAGGACACACAAAGAGACGAGCACGCAGAGTAGTTATCAGCACGGGGGAGGACGGGTGAATCAGCAGATATGCGAAAAGGTTATCGTGCAGTTTGAGACATCAAGGAGTAAATGATTAATTTTCTCATTCAGATCATGAACTAATCCAATGTGTTTGTCCTTCTTCTGGGTTTTGCTCTGTTGTCATCATCGGCCCTCACCTCACCATGCTTCAGAAGACATGCTTATTCCTACTCTTATTACCTGTAAGTAGAGATTTCTCACCTGGAGCGACTCACTCCTCAGACACTTATCTGTTCCTTTGTCACTGTTACATCTCTGTTCACGTTGTGTCTTGTTTTCTTGCATCCTGTTTGACTCATGATAGAATGAAATTTGACAGCAGGATTTGTGCATCCAAAGATATTTGAACCCCCCCCCCCCCCCCCTCTCCAGATATCCTGATTTCATGACGAACAGAAAACAAACAAAAACATGGCTCCTCCAGCCATGCTTTCACTTTAACAGCCAAAAGAATGATTTTGCACTGCATGTTAAAAACGTCTACAGGTTTATCTGCTGAAGACAAACGGCACCAACAACAACAGCAGCCTGCAGGCGCTGGATGTGATTTGGCAGGTGGACATGAGCTCAGAATGAATGAATTTACATTGTTGAGTTTTAAAGCCTACACGTCCCTCACACTTTGTGCAGCTTGCAAAAAACCTGTTCATTGGCCGATCTGTGTGTCTCTCATCTTTAAGCCCAAGAAATTACCCTGAACGAATACGCTGAAATATGTCTTCAAGACTACTAACTCTCCTCGTCACTTTTTTTTTTTTTTTTTTTTTTTTTTAATCTAAGGGGAATTAAAAACATGTAAGCTTGGTCATTGGCCCAATGCTTCAAAATATGAAGGTGCAGCATCACTTCTGTAAAGCTTAAAAAGCTGTAAATGCATCGAGTCAAAGTTGAATTCTGATGAAAAAAATGACATACTTATTAACTTTGTTCCCTCCTGTCTGGATCCCCGCTTGTGTCGCTTTGGACAAAAGCGTCGACCAAATGTAATCAAAACATTGTAACATAGCATGCACTGATATGTTGGTTACTTAGAACTATTGAATGCTATTCCTCGCCTATGTAGCCCCTGTAGCTAACGTTATCTACGCCTGTTACATAACTGATGCACACAAGTTACATAAAATGCTGCATCGGTTGCATAACTACCTATAACCGTCAGAACTTAGTTGAACCTGGGGCGCTGGTTTAGCTCAGTTGGTGGAGCAGGCACCGCATGCACAGAGGGCTCCAGCCATCCATGCACTAATCGCTGGTTTGATTCCCAGCAGCAATCATTTGATGCCTGTCATCCCGTGCTCTCTCTCTCTCTCTCTCTTTTCAGCTTCTACTATCCCATACAGGCACAATGTCTAAAAATAGAATTCATCTTTATAACTAATTTAACTGAAACTCTTGTATTTATCTTAAACTTTTTGCAAAGTTTGCAATTGTTGCATGTTTAAAAAAAAATCTTAAAATGTGCAAATTTGTTCTCAGCAAAAAAGTCACTTTACAGTTAAGTCGCTTTTGTAGCGATCACTAACTTTACCTTGCAGGTGTCAAAGTGATGCTCCAGGGTTACGTAGGTCGCCATATGTTGAAGCAGAAGGCACATGTGCGTGAAATGTAAATAAACACTGTGCAGGAGATGTGTTTACATTTTCACAACTCACTGTGATGACACCAGAGGCGAGTCTGTTGGGGCCCGAAGCAAAATTCACTGGGGGCCCCTCCAACCGGCATTCATTGCCATTATGTTAAAAATAAGATAAGATAAGATAATCCTTTATTTATCTCACAATGGGGAAATTTACAATAATCAGTTTTACAATAATCACCATGGCAACAAGTGACTTACTGAATTTTTCACAGGAATATTGAAATGCTTAGAGCAACAACATTACTGTCAGATGGGGCCCCCTTAGGGAGGTTTCCGACTGTCATAGTAAAGTTTGCACGTTCTGAGCCACTGGGGCAAGAGGCCCCAAGGAGTGTCCTGTCTGGCCGGTAGCGCCTCTGGAGGACACACAGATCTCTAAAGTGACTTAACGTTGCCTAATCTGGAGTCCAAGAGAAATTTCCCCAAGGGAATAGAGTGCATCGAATCGTAAAGCACTTGGCAACAACTCAGAGATCGACTGGTTTGCCCCGGTGTTGGAAAATCTGATGTTTCATAATTAAACAGCCAGTGTCAGTGTTGGAGCATGTCCATGTGAGGGGAAACCTTTCAGTCGTCTGTAGGGAAGGACAATGTTCCTTAAAGTTCCTCTGCAGAAGTTGAGCTGTGACATTGAACTTGTTCCTAATCAGAGATTCACTGCTCTTCATTGGAGAGTCCATGCGGTTTATGAGCTGGCTGGAAGTTCCCAGGACTTGTAGCTCAACTGCATCTCGCGAAAACGAGACTCCATCTGTATTGTTTGCACGATTTGACTCTCGAAGTGTGTCGCCCCAAAAGGTCAATGTAATTCACTGTTATCTCCTCAACCAAGTGGCCATTTCCAGCTTATTAACCAGTTCTAATGAGGTGCTGTTATACCTGTCTGTTCATACATGCACAAGCACGTACCGGCACACACAATCAAACACACACACAATGCACACACCTGCACACCTGCACAAACACGCACACACAAACACTGCTGCCCCCGAGCTCCCCTTCCAAATCCCTGCAGAGGATTTCTCTGCTTCTCCCGCTGTCTTCAAAGCATCTGAAAATTTTCCTCCAAATCCGCAGCCGAGTCCAAAACCGAGCGGAACAGTCCTCGCACGCACACACACTCACTCACTTCTCCTTAAAAACAGGCCCCCCCGCGGCTGTTTGACCTCGGCAGAAATTACTCCTTTACGCAGAGAAAGAGACACAATTAGAAAAGATGGCAGCCGTCACTGCAGGTCTGCTGCTTCTCCCTCCCTCACCGCTCTGTTTAATTTGTTTTGGTGATGGTGTAAAAAAAAAAAATGAAGACACGCCGCTGTACCGGCTCACATGCCAAATCCGCCCCTCGCTGCGGTCATGTACTTACTAATCCATTCAAAAGATGAAGTCCACATCATGCACACAAACATGCACACTCCTCAGGTGAAGAGTCAGAGTCCTGCACTAGCGCACAACTCACACACCCTGCAGAGTATTATACAAGGAGTGACTGTTTTCAGACTTTAGACTAACTCACAGGTGTCGTTGAAAGAAAAAAATAAATATCTGCATAACCGCAACTAAAAATGATGGTCCTGTTTGGATCTCCTGCCTGCTATTTTGACAGTTGTATTAGTTATTATTGATGTGAAAAAATGTGGTAAACGCTTAATTTGGAGAGGCCAAAGGGACGTTTTCAAAATGCATCTTTTGTGAAAACAACACAAACAAAAACACATGAAGTTTCTGTCAAATACTACAGAAGCCCAAAGTGGACTCACATTTGTACATTATATTTCACTCAGATTCTCCGTGATAACAAAGTACATTAGGTCATTTCGTTCTGTGGTTTCCTCAAGAACCTCAACTTAATTATCTTGTTTTTTTAACAACAGTCCCAGTTTTGCCATGATAACAAGTTCATTTGGTAAATAAATGGACTTGAGCTTGTTTCTTTTCTAGTCTTCTGACTACTCAAAGCTCTTTCACACCACAGATGATCACACAATGATGGTAGAGTCTGCTGTGTAAAGAGTCCATCAGTTTTAACTCACCCATTCATACACATTCACACACTACTGATGAAGCAGCAGGAGCAAATTGGGGTTAAGTGTCTTGTCCACATCGTACCTGTAGCAGCAGGAACTGGGGATTGAACATCTGATATTTGGGTTGAGAGACGACCGACTGAGCCACAGCCGCCCCTTTTCCTTAGGATGCGAGCAAATGACCGAAGCGTATTCATTATCACAAGAAAGGAGAGTTAATTCCAATGTCTGGATGCATGTCCTCTTAGGGCTTCTGTATTATATTATATTAATATAGAAGGTAATATAAGAATTCTTACAGGTATTATATGGTGACAGGTGCGGCGTCACTCTGTGGGAAACTCCGCAGAAATATAAAAACAAAAGTCTGTTAATGATGAAAGGGCTGAAAAAACAAATATGTTTATTCTAAAGATTTAAGGATGCACACATCACACACACAGTTATAACAACAAAATAGCAGCTGCACACGCACACACACACACACACACACACACACACACACACACACGTGTACAGACTCACACAGCTGTAGCCCAAGGATGTTTACTGTTAGATGAGAGAGGGATTTAAAGTCGTGCAAGACTCCTGCAGTCCTTCAGTGTGTGTGTGTGTGTGTGTTTGTACCCCTCTCTCTCTCTTTCTCTCTCTCTCTCTCTCCCTCTCCCATCCCCCCCCTCTCTCTCTCTCCCTCTCCCCCCCTCTCTCTCTCGCTCTCTCTCCCTCTCCCATCCCCCCCTCTCTCTCTCTCCCTCTCCCCCCCTCTCTCTCTCTCTCTCTCGCTCTCTCTCGCTCTCTCTCTCTCCCTCTCCCACCCCCCCTCTCTCTCTCTTTCTCTCTCTCTCTTTCTCTCCCTCTCCCATCCCCCCCCTCTCTCTCTCCCTCTCCCCCCCTCTCTCTCTCTCTCTCTCTCTCTCCCTCTCTCTCTCTCCCTCTCCCATCCCCCCCCCCCTCTCTCTTTCTCCCTCTCCCCCTCTCTCTCTCTCTCTCTTCACCTCTCTATATCACTCAATCTCTGGCTCCCTGTCTAGGTGCTCCTTTAAATCCTGTGATACGCAGATGAAAGTTTGTTTGGGCTCCGCCTGCAGCCTCCTCAGGAGCGAACGCTGACACGCTGAAGTGACTGACTGCCTGTCTGCCTGCACGCCGCCCGGGGACGGCTGCGGGATATTTGAGCTGTAGCTGCTGCAGCCGCCTGGCAGAGGCCATTCTAACCCTAACACGGGAGCCGTGTCGCTCCCTTGACAAGAGAAACAAATGTCATTTCACTTGTTTGATTGGATGCCTGAAGGTTGCCCCTGCTCACCTTCCAGACTTCGGCTCAAATAAATGCAATCCCCTCTGCATGCATCACTTTCAAGGAAAGAAGCAGCATCAGTACGCTCAGTATTTTCTTTGTCCTTTATTCTAGAAGTGAATAGCTGTAGCTACCGCAGCGCCGTCATTGCCCTTATGTTCTAAAATATGGTGCTCTTAGAGGTGGTGTGGTTCTCCAAAGAGGTCATGGTCTCCAGAACACTTTTTGAAGGTCTCGGAATTGAGAGCATTTTTGCTCGGTCTTGTCTCGGTCTCAGACTGGGCAGACTCCAGATTTTAAATCAAGACCAGTCAAGACAACTGATTGGCTATTTTTCCAGGTCATGAATGTGATTAGAAGGAAAACTCCTCGGCCGCAACCTTCCAGGTTTTACGGTCTAAGTGAGTGACACGCCCCCTAAACACAAGATGATGATTCTTCAGAGGTATTTATGGTCTTGGTCTTATCTCACCCTGCCTTGGTCTCGGTTTTGTCTTGGTCTAGGAGCACTCTGGTTTCTGGTATGTCTTGGTCTCGGTTAATGTGGTCTTGACTACAACACTAGCTATTAGTACCCCATCGCCCCATCATTATCTTCCCTAGATTATTATTCTGATGACTTTCATCAGCGATTAAGAGAATCATTTAAATCACAGTTTAATAAAATCATCAGATACCTTTTTGACAAATTATATTGTAGTCAATCTTGGACAGGAAGGCCACTTGATTTAGAGCACAAACATTCACAAAACTGCTTCCTGTACGATTTGTGAAAACTCTGGGATAAACTCCAGTAATGGATTTGACTCCATGGATACCCACAGTTTGGGAAATGAACCCTGCAAGTGCTCATGACACCTAATACATCAAATGAGCAACAATTAAAAAGCTGTTTTATTTCATCAAGACTTCTTCTCTATAAGTGCGCTCTCTTCCATCTCGTTTGTCTCAGTAATCACGTCGTCTCTCAAACCCATCATCCCCCCCCCCCCTCAAAAAAAAACATCGTCTCCACCGCACGTCGCTCATTATCGACGCATCAAACGGTCTGCAATTAACGTCGCCTGGGGCACAAAGTAGTCCATGATTCTTGCGGCGGTCGACACCCCGCGGGGTAACCTTAGTGCTTAATGAACTGCCGCTGTGACATTCATTAAAGGAGGATTATGTCGTGCTCATTGCCACTTACAATATGCAAGGAATTTGTCATTTAAACGAGTCCATTAACGGAATGAGTGTGAGATAGGTGAAGGTGTAGAGAGAGAGAGAGGGAAAGAGGGAGGGTGGAGGAGAGGAGAAAGGCCTTTATCTGATCACGAGTCACACGCATGTGTCTGCTTCTTTTTCCTCTTTGAATCTCTCGTTCTCTTCCTGTCTCCTCCTTCGTCCGCTGTTTCTCCCTTTTTCAAAACTTGTCCATTGTGTCCATTCTCCCACCTCGCCCCGCAACCGTGCAAGGGCGTTGTTTATAGCTGCTGCTCGAGGTACATCTTAGTGAGTGACACGCCCCCTGCACACGAGATGATTATTATTCTGTGATAAATTTGGTCCTGGTCTTGTCTCGGTCTCACTCTTGCCCTGCCTTGGTCTTGGTCTTGACCTGGTCTCGAAGCCTAAATGTCTTGGTTTTGTCTCGGTCTCGGTGCACTCTGGTCTCGGGTATGTCTTGGCCTCAGTTAGTGTGGTCTTGACTACAACACTTATTGAAATACAAGTTAGAATCACTACCAAACACATTTAAGGAATTACAAAACATTTAGCTAGGAGGAGAAATGATAAAAAAAAATGATAATCAGTCTAAGAAACTGCATATTGCTCTTGCTAGCTAGCAGCTGCTTACCTGCAGGTTGACTCTACTAGCAATGCTCACTTAGTCCTAGTAGTAGTCCATTTCTTCATCCTTGCCATCGTCTTCATTATCTTCCATGTCTTTGCACCTAAATATAGGCCTACCATATGATATTAGCATTTAGCCATAGCTTGTACTAGCAGCGTGTTATCTAGCAGCGTGTTATCTAGCAGTGTGTTACCGTTTTCACTGACATCATCCCCCAACTCGTCTATCTTCTGTGCCATAAAAAAGAGAAAGCGGTCGACAATCAGCTAAATAAGTTACACACACGCCAACGCACAACTTCTGCTCGCCTGGAAGCTGTACGACTTATTTCAGAATGCTAACCATTTCTACATCCTGCATGGCAATCGGACAAACAATGACGCAAACGATCCAATTAAATTGCAGGGCAAGCGACAAATGGGAACGGCAATCATGACTCACTTTACTTGAACAACATTGCATACCTGAAGTCTGACTTATATTACACTTTACAGTTTGGAGGCGGGACTTTGGGGTCAAGACGTCGCTAGCTTTTTGCCATCTCGTTTCTTTTGCTTCTTCATTGTCTCTCTGCAGCTCTTCATCTCATCTATCTGGCTTCTCCCTCCTTTGCTCAACTCCTCCTCCTCCTCCTCCTCCTCCTCCCACTCCTCTTGACGGCTCTTGCCCACTTTCTGTCAAAGTGCAGTCAGATTTCCAGGAATAGGCCACTCTAAGCTTGAATCACACTGAAGGTTTTTTGAGGTTCCGACATCTGTAAATTGGTGTGGAGTGGAGAAAAGTTGAATCTCGGGTTGATGGAAGGAAATGATCGTGGTAGAAATGTTGCCTGGACATTCCTCCTCCTCCTCCTCCTTACACATTCCCGTCTCTCTCTTTTTCACCTTCCTGTCTCTCTCTCTCTCTATCTCTGCCTCCGGCTCCTCTGGTTGTTTTTTCTGTTCATTTCTGGACTGTTTTGTAAGCTCTTTATTATTTCTCCTCTTTGCACCTTTTGCTCTTTCTCTGGTTTTATAATCTCTCTGCGATATTTCATTTCATTTTCTGTCTTCTGGTTGAATTGCCTAAGTACTCAGGGGCAAGTAGAGCTCACCATCTGATCCCAGACACACTCACAGGCACTGAACACACACACACACACACACACACACACACACACACACACACACACACACACACACACACACATTCATACGCTTTAATCTCTGCGTATATCTCTCAGTCTCTCACACATATTATGCCGGTATTCTCTTAGCCAGAGGAATAATAGCGATAAAAGGAGACATTGCATCAACATCTGACCTCTTGCTTATTGCCGTCTGACCCGCAGAGGGCTCTACAAATGCACAGATTTACACACAAACACTCAAAAAGACACACATGCACATACACATTCACACCAAGATGGTAGATGGAAATCTGGACAGCAAGTGCAGATTGTTAATTTTACTCTGGTATAAAACATGCAGGACTGTGCAGATTGCTAACAGCCAGTCTCTGTAGGAGCTTTCATCATATAGAATAATCAAAGTTTAGTGCTTGTGCACTTTTTAAGCATGTGCAGTTCAGGGAGAACGACCAGGACGAACCGAGGCGTTTTTTATGTTTACATTTGATGTGAGATTATTGGAGGTGCAGGAAAGATTATTTTTGGTTTTACTTCAAAAATATTCAGAGACTTCATCAGTTTTTATTCCTGACAGAATTCTCTGAGGTGCCAACACTATCTGATGCTCTAAACTGAGGGATCAGTGACTTCTCAGAGCAAGAAAACACAACTTTCTGACTTGAAATCTTCTTTAAGGACAGCTAAAATAATCTTCTTTTTGGCTTTAGTTTGCTGAAATGGGTGCATATATGTAAGACATATACCATAAGAATAGACAGGCAAAAACCTGGGTCCTACATTTTTGCACTCCAGCTGTCCGGCTGTGCTCTGGGAACGCAGCCTGTGGGTGTTGACGATTGAGGGAGCCGTAACCAATTGGAGCAGACAAGCAATGCACACATATCTGGTGGAAGTTCTGGGTTACTAGGGTAACAAAGTAAAACCTTAAAGCCGACTAAACGCACAGATCCAAGGCAGCGGTAGAGCTGCAACTTTTGAGTAGGGAATTGAAAATGAATGACATTGTTCATGGAGTCTAGTTGCTCTAGACAGAACAACCCAATCACCTCTTTCACTTTAAAGGGGGACATATTCTGAAAATATATGATAATCCACTTCAACCTGAGTGTCTACTGACTCACAGAATGTGAAATAAACCCATACAGTCCTTTGTTTGTGGTCTGCATAAGTCTTACAACACAGAGAAAAATGCTCAGTTTCAAATGTGCTCTCCTTGTGATGTCACAGTGGGATTCTGGTAAAAAAAAAAAAAAAAAAATCCCTCCCCTCCCCTGGTATCTCCACCCATGGACTCCAACCCCAGACTACAACAAAAATTTTGAGCAGGTCCGCCAGTTTTATTCTCACGACAGAGGAGTGATATCTACGGGGAAAACTCAGGGGGGCTCATTGCATTTAAAGAGACACACACACACCAAAACGGAGAGAGCTGGTTTATACAGAGTCACAAACCTCCTCTGGTGCTTCATTCATGTTATATTTTGACCAAAGCACTGCACAGATGTTTCATTTAGACCACAGGGGACTGTTTGAAAAGGTGGAAAAGGGGAATAATATGTCCTCTTTAAAAAGGATCACATTCTTTAATAAAGACACTTAAGTGTAGCAGTCTGAGTGTGTCAGAGGCAAAAACAGTTTGTGAATCTGATCTGAAACTTTTAACCAGTGAGGTTAAGCAAGCTAAGCAATACGAGACCAAATACAAAACTTTACAACCCCCCCCCCAAAACGTCACAGTAGGGTTATAAGTTGAGTAGAAAGACCCTTTAAGATACTTTCTGCTGCTTCTGTATTCGAGCACATGTTAATTAAAAGCACCATCTCCACCCGAGTAGTTGATTAAAGCTTTAAAAACTCGTTGAGCAAAGCATGACACGGTTAAGATGTGATTAATGCTCCAAAAGGAAATTAATATTTGCTCTTTTAATTTGCCTCTCCGAGTGAGTCGTTTCCAGGAACACACAAACAGGCGGCTTCGTGATAGGTCAGCGAGAAAACACACCCACTCAGCGGCCGCAGCGAACCGACAGAACCGCACAACACACACACACACACACACACACACACACACGGGCCAAAACAGTGAACATGCAGTTCCTAAACAGCCTTCGAGGATGTCAAGTGTGAGCTCACTGAAACAAGTACACACAAAGTATGCACGCACACTCAACCCACTGAGCGCCACTCGTGACTTGATGTCAGACACTTTGAGGCGGAAAACGTGTCGGAGGATTCTGGAGGCTTTTTTTCTTTTGGACTTCATATGAAGAAGTCTTAGATCATTTCTCTGTGACTCAGCTGCAGAGAAATGTTCAAACTACTTTATAGTGATGATTTTCTGTTGTTCATTTGCACAGCACAGCAGGCGCTGATGGGAACAAATGGCGCCCGTACTCACTGGGAGACACTCTCCTAATGGGTCACTTGTTTGCTGACAGCTGGTGGGCGGAGCAGGATCCTCAGATCATCATCGAGCGTTTCTGTTTTAACAAATCTGTTGACTCTCTGTTGAATGAACAAAATGTGAATTTTTAAGAGAAAAATCCACAACACTGAAAAGTATTTAAGGAGAGCTATTCTGCTGATCCATATTTAAAAACAAATATGTGATGTTACCATGGTTACCAGTGTTATTGGTGTAATCCCGGGACGTGGTTTCCTACTGCCTTGAACGAGACTTTACGAGAACTTCACGAGAACTTCACGAGACTTGGTCAGGTTCTGCAGACCTATCAGAGCAAAGCATGGCAGAGCAGCTCTTTGAAGAACACGCCCACCCGAAAAGCTCACTCAAATTTCCCCTGCGACTGCAGAGAGAGCTGGCCAATCAGAGGAAAGTGGGGTATGAGGAGAGGGCGAGGCCTTAAAGAGACAGTAGCTGAATTGAAGCGTTTCAGGCTGAGGCTAAAATGAGGGGTTTTACTGATGCCAGTATCAGATTAATAGGGAGGTTTTTTTTAGCTACACATCTCGTAAGGCTGCTCATTAAGTTACCCAGAGTGACATCATGAATGGTCAAAGTGAGGATAACAGATCTCCTTTAAGATTAAAGATTCTTGGTCTAGTCTCGGGGCAATCTGGTCTCAGGTATGTCTTGGTCTCCGTTAATGTGGTCTTGACTACAGCACTATCATAATGCAATCCCTGTTGCAAACACTTCGGCTCTGATATTATCTGAAGAATCCTGAAGTTGGAAGACGTTTCAGTTGACGATCATAAGAAACCGTTTAGGAGCTCACTTTGAAAGTAAAAGGAAAAGCCCTCTGCATCTTACTGGCTCTCCTTGGATCTCCCTGCAGGCCTCAGATAAACCCCAAAGCATTCAGGGCATTCATATTCTCAAGAGTTACATCACGCTTGCGGTCTGTAAGTGGATCGTGATATATAGTCCTGCTCTCTGTGGGAAAATGAAGGTCGCATGTAAAAGGAAAATCCTCGGTAAAAGTTATACTTCATGTTTTACTACAAGGTCCGAGGAATATTTGTGAGAAATAAACGAGAGAGCGAGAGAGAGCTGTTTGCACACAGGTGATTTTAATTTAAAGTAATTACAATAACCACGAGAGGAAGCAGTCTCAGAAGAGATAATGCAGATCTCATTGTCCTCCTCTAACTTTGTAGTTTCATTTGATAAAAGAGATCAACACTAACAAGTTGTTTGTATGTAACGCAGGAAGGTTGAAACATTTTTGTCTATGGGGAGCTGGGATTATATGCAGGAAGGATTTCTCCTCTGTATTCCTGGCGTTCCTGTTCCTTGCCGCTGAGGTGGAGGTCGGAGCATGCCGTGCATGAATGAGGACGGTGGTGGTTGAGGGACGACACAGTCCGATGGTGGATGCTGGGCGTCAGGGACGTCTGGTGGTAGTAGTGCCAGATCACCTCACTGAAGGTTAGAGCCCGGCTTCTGCTGCCGAGACAAGGCCCCCTGGGCTTCAAACACATCGACCGAGAAGAGGGGTAGGGGGTCCATAGAAGCAGGCCGACCCCACCAAGAAAAGACTAACTTTTAAAGCTTTATTTTTTGGCTCTTTCTGCCTTTAATGTAGAGATAGGACAGTGGATAGAGTCAGAAATCAGGGAAAGAGAGAGTGGGGAACAACTGGTGGCGCAGTGGTTAGTGTACGCGGACCATGTATGGAAGCTGTAGACTTCTAAGTGGGCGGCCCAGGTTCAAATCCGACCTGTGGCTCCTTTCCCGCATGACAATCCCCACTCTGTCTCCCTGATTTCCGACTCTATCCACAGTCCTATCTCTCAAATAAAGGCACAAAAAGCCCAAAAATGAATCTTAAAAAAAAAGACAGGGGTCTCTTCTGACGTATCTAGTTTGAAAATGAAGTCGAGGTCATGTCCTAGCTGGGCTCCTTGTTTGTGGAGCAGGATGTGCAGTTTGTCTAATTTACAGAAGAACTACATAGCCAGAGTGCTTTCTGCACAAGGGTAACAACAGAGTCCCACTCATTTAGAACGAGCCTCATTAATTATCACTTCCAACATGTTCAGGTTCAGGAAACCTCTCCGACTCCTCCATTTGAGTAAAGACATGCAGAACAATACGGGCTTTATGGTGCTACTTCTGCAGGCTCTGGTGAATAAAGCAGCCAATGTCAGGCTGTAATGGCTCGCTGTCATTTCTGCCATCTGCCGTCTCTGCGGACCCAAAGTGACGTTCAGGTAGGACTCAAAATAGCCGACGCAAAACGGCTTAACAGATGGGAGAAGAGAAGTGTTAAGAGGAAAGTGAAGGGAAATAAATCTTAAGGATGTGACCACAACTAAAGGAGCAGTTACACACAGCTATGTTTAGTATTAAAAAGTCCCAAGAATGATGATGTAGTACTGAGTATCAAGCTCGCCAGCCCAGAGTCATACCTCCTTTCTTGACCTCTGGGTAAACTGAACTGAATAGAGGGCATCAATACTTAATTTTTGTTGATAAATTACTGAATGTTTCTGTATCCGTACCTTTAAATATGTAAATGAGCTGTGTCTGACCACGCCCCCTCTCTGGAAGGGCTTTGGTGGTCTCGGGCTTTCTCGTTCCATGTCCTATTGTTTACGGTGAGAAGGCAGACTCAGAGGGCAGAACAAACACCTAGCTGTGGGAGTGTCACCCACCTGGGGGAGGGGTTACTGCCCTTTGTGATGTCATGAAGGGGAAATCTCCAAATGGCCTGTTTGAGCACACATTTTCTGAAAAGTGGAGCAGGCAGAAGACGGAGAGGATGGAAGTTTCTCATCATCAAAAAGATCCAAAAAAAAAAAATGGGTCTTTGATCCCTCAGTGCATGAAAGTCAACGTTCATCTTCTCGTTGTCTTTTTGTTAAAGTTCATGAATATTCTGCTCGTCATTTTCACCATCCATCATCACTCCAACAGTGTTTTTCTTGTTCTGTGATATGTAAGTGTTTGTAAGTCTGAGATTGCACAATATAAGTGAACCGCTGCCTTTTCTTTGTGTATGTGCCTTTACGCGTATCCTTGTGTGCGTGTGCGTGTTCGTACCACTGTAGGAAGTTGGCTAAGAAGCAGAAGGAGACGGCAAGCAGCTCCACCCAGCAGAGGGAGATGGGGCCGGTCAGCACGGCCGATAAGAGCACCACTAAAGTCAGCACGCTGCACAAAGACGACCCGTTCTCCACCTCCAACCAGGACCTCAACGGATTCAGTGAGTGGGAAACCCTCTGTTTGTTCTTGTCTTTTTTTTAATTACCAATACATCGCTATTGGCTGTTGTAGACATCAATCAATCATCAACCAGTATCCTTGACTCGTGGAAGTGTTCTTGGTTTGTAGCAAAACGCGTTCCTATGTGATAACTAGTGGTGAAACGCCAACGCCTTATTCCATGTGATTAATCTAGAGACCATAACAAATAAAAAAAAAATTTTCATAAAAAGTGAATCATTCCATTTTCCCGCTTCCCGCAAAGTTACAGGGAGCGTCATCCACTTTAGTTATCCTTCAGAAACGATGATAATAAACCGTGATGATGACTCAGACAGCTTTTCTTTTACAAGAGCGCCGTAACTAAGCTCAGCCGTCCTTAAATATTTGTACATTCATTCCACGACGGCGTCCTGTTGGTGTACCAGTCTGTAAATCCACATTGTGTTTCAGCGTTACAGAAGCACATGTGGCTCTCTTCCTGCTGTTTTTAATTCGGACTTTAAAGGACGTAGCTTAAAGGAAGAATGTGCGACTTTTTGATCTAGTAGATGTCGCCCTTGAGCAGCAGCATGAAACAGCTGTTTGGCCACGCCTCCTCCATACTGAAGCCTCCGCTCTCCTGCAGAGACACACCTCCAACCCCTCTACACTCACATTCACAAGGAGTTATAAATAAGAACGCACCATAATTAAGCACCATTAAGCACAATCGGCGGACAAAATTGTCCTTTTCTCGAGCTGTAATCCCCCGTGGTCGGCGTTGTTGTGCTAATGTTAGCGTTCTTCAGTTAACTCGTAGCTTCATATTGCATGTAAAATGACACAGAATGAGCGTGATCTAAAAACTCGTACTAACATCCAAATAATCAGTGAGTAGGCTGTGTTATTTATCTGTAAAATATTGCACTTTCCTTTAAAAAATAGATATGTTGGTCATGTTTCTCTCCCCATTGTCTCCTCTCCAAAATACGTTATGCTTTGTCTGGGCCATTAGTCATTTTGTCAGATTCATTTATTCCTGACACTGGACAACTTAATTTATAACAAAGCTCTCCATATGCTCTTTTTTCTTTTTTTCTTTTACCATGATCAGCAGTATGTCACTCTGCTTCACTTGCTTCCATCTTTTTTAATGTCGTTGTAACCATTCTCGGTGTTCAGTATTTCACATCTTAGAAAAGTCTCACTGCATTTCCATGTGGGTGCAGATTCCCATCTCTTTCTTTCAAAGTGTGTGTGTGTGTGTGTGTGTGTGTGTGTGTGTGTGTGTGTGTGTGTGTGTGTGTGTGTGTGTGTGTGTGTGTGTGTGTGTGTGTGTGTGTGTGTGTGTGTGTGTGTGTGTGTGTGTGTGTGTGTGTTTGTGTGTCCGGGGTAATTAGACAGGGCCTCTCAGAAGGGCATTTTTCTCCTGAAAATGTCAGGCTGGCCTTTTGGGAGTGCTTGGCCGCTGAAAGCCAGGGGTGCTGGAGAGGG
Organism: Labrus bergylta; assembly: GCF_963930695.1. Taxonomy (NCBI): domain Eukaryota; kingdom Metazoa; phylum Chordata; class Actinopteri; order Labriformes; family Labridae; genus Labrus; species Labrus bergylta. The sequence continues at coordinate 24,054,772 of NC_089199.1, forward strand.
ACTAAGTAGCCAGACTAATGCCAGCCGTAATTGCCTGCACTCTTCCTCTAACTGACCGTCCGCGATTCTCATGTGCCATAATGTTTTTGCATCAGAAACACTCAGAGGAGAATGCTTTTATCTGGGCCTCAGATGTACAAAAAGCTCTGTATTTAAAACATTAAATTTTTCTTCGCCTTCAGGCGTTTGCACAAAAAGAGATGAGGCTTCATTGATCTCGCCTCAGTTGTTGATTTACCGATAAATATCAAACATTTGGGTCTTTCTTGACTTCCTATTTCCACCTAGAACCAATGCCCTTTGAGTCTTTATACAACTTTATGATTTATGAAGTGATCTGAAAAGTGGAGCCCATACCGAAGTGCCTGAAAACTGCATTCCCCCTTTTGGCCAGCAGGAGGCAACTCCACATCTGGCCTCTTCAACTTGCACTGCTTGTGTATGCAATCAGGAGAGACTTAAGTCATTATTTAACAGTTTAGGAAAAGATAAATGCAAAGTTTTTGGAGATTAGACTCCGTCATGATGACGCGTCAGCTTCTAAGGCTTTCCCTTTTTTAGTGAGTGCAGCCTGTATGGTCCGTTTAATGTCACTGCATCGCCCCTCTCAGATGCACAACCAGCCCGCCCTAACGGGGGCTTTCCTGGTTCTCCAGATTAGCCACTCTGGGCTTGAGTACGCTCATAAAATCAGTATATACCGATGAGATAGAGCAGTGTCCTTTCCGGAACAATGGATAAGACATTCTTTTTTCCATCCATCATATCAAGTTGTCAAAACAAGATTGGCTGTCTGCAACTTTTTGAAATTACAAACTTCAAATCAAACATCCCTGAAATCAAAGTCAAACTGATTCGGATGGCTCAAAGCAAGGTCAACTCATCTCCGCCTTGAAGAGGAAAAAACAATCCATAACTTTTGAAATAACCATTACATCAAGTTATATCAAGAAGACAGCTACCTCTCTTATTTCCAAATAATCCAAACTACATCCAAGTAAGGAGCGTTTAAAGAAGGCGAAGGTGATACCTCTCCAGGTCTGAGCCTCGACACTCCCGGGCCGAAAATGAGTCGCGCTCCAACGAAAAAAAAAAAAATCAAATCTGTCACTTTGTTCACTCTGATTAGTTTGTCCTCTCAAGATTCATGACAATTAGTTTGAAAAAAATCGGGCCCATAAGCCATTTTCCTTTTCTTTTTCAAGTCCTCTGTTATCTCACACACACACACACACACACACACACACGCGCGCGCGCACACAGACACGGTCACAGATCCAGTATCGGTCTTAATGAGAGCGGGAAAAATGCTGACACAAGGTAGAGGACCCAATAAAATTCCAGCGGCCGGCCCCCTCGCAGAGCAAATAACCTTTGTGTGTTATTGCATTCTCACCCAGTCACCAGTTATCTTCACAGGACTTTGCTGTCAAAGCAGATTTCTGTTGGTATGCAGGTACACTCCTCGCTGTATTAAAGTTGAGCTCCTTTTTCGCGGCGCATTAGCATACGGCGCCTGCACGCATGAGACGAGGGGGATTTTATCGCGGAGGAGGAGAAAATATGTTTGGAGGTTTTAAGCAGAGGGGAGCAGAGAGGGAGAGGGGAGGAGGAAAGAGAGGACATCGAAGATAAAAATTGAAATGATGCGCTGGAGGGAAATTGAGCTATTGTGCCAGCAAACAGAATTTGAATGAGGATTATGGTTTTTTTTGGGGGGGGGGGCTTCTACACGTTAATTTTCACATCAGGACGTTATCATCACACTCCTTTTTAAGACATTAGTGAAATTACAAACACCGGATGAGGTCTGTGTCGGCCTTTATGCTGCCATTTATTTTTACATTGTGTTTGAAGGAGAAGCCTCCCAGCTTGTTTTAGAGAGAGAGACAAGAGAGCAGAGCTAACTCTCCTTCTACTGTATGACGCTGAAATAAAAAACATGGGATTTATTTGTGACAGAAAGCGACACAGGTATCAATGTCAGATGACGCGTCAGCTTCTAAGCTGAGTCTGAGGTACAGAACAGTCGACGGAAGCTGCAAACTGAAAAAAAAAAATGCACAATTTCCCATTAAGTCAATCTGATTGGATGAATAAACTTTGACACTTTGATTTTTCAGAGAGGAGTTGGTGGTGAGTTGAGAACCACTGGTCTACAGGCCCCGTGTCCACCTTTTCTGACGGAAAAAACTGCTGGCTGTGCGCGCGTTAGCGCCCTGTCTCCGTGACAACAGTCTGTCAACAACGGCCGCTGTACCTTTTCCTGCATGTTTTATATTTGAGATCGTTAATTTCCCGATCAGACACGGCGCGAGGAGGATTGTGGGTACAGGACACGATCTGTAGGCGGTGAATATCAAACATTTGGAAAACAGCGCCCAGTGACGTCAACATCGGCTTTCTGAAAAGTTGAAAGATTTTCTACTTAAGCGCTCGGAGGAGACCTCACTAAGCGTTTCTAGGTTGTGTGACGTTGTCTGAAACGACCGATGTTGTTCTCTTATAAGTGAAGGTATTTCCTATGAGGTCGTTGAACGCTCGAGGGGGCGCTCGGCGAACTGTGTCAGTGGGACAATAAATGCAACTCTGCCACTTTCCAGTCCAACGACCGAGCTCCGTTTGATTGATGGCGTTAAAAGCTCGGTGTCTGTGTCCAGACTGGAGAGTATTGATCGTGTCGTACATGTCAACTGGAAAACACTCAGATTTAGTCACTTTTGCACTTTTCTGCACCATTAGCTCTCCCCATTGTTTGCACTAATCGTCCGTCATGCACACAAAAGTTAAATCATGTTATGGTATGTATCAGGAGCATGTCGCGTTTCAGAGTGTGCTCGTCCAGACGGAACAACTTTTTTATGTTTCAAAATTCAATACGTGCAGCATGGCCGGTGCCATTAGTGTTATTGGATTGTTCCTCGTGCTGTTGAATATGGAGTATTGATCCGCCTTTGTTTGCATTGTTAATTGTGTCCTCTGGTGATTGATTGTTGGGTTTGTTTTAGAGAAGTTTACTGACCAAGCCCACCTCTGTGTGTGTCTCTCTCCCCGCTCCCTCGCCCCTCCATCTTGTACTTTTCTTCCCCTGCGTGGTACCTCATTTCATCTCTTGTATTTTCATCTTCTCCTCTCTCTCTCTCTCTCCTCGCTTTGTTTAATATTCTCTCTCGCCATATTTCCTCATCTTCCTCCCGTTATTTTCACCCATATCTCACCGTCCACCCTCCTCCTGTTTCCCGTTAATCCTGTCCCACACCTCCTGCGTCCTTTTTCCCTCCCATTGTCCACCTCCTCTTCCCGTGTTTCCTCGTCCTCTCACTCACCTTCTTCTCACCTCTCTTGTCTCCTCTGCAGCCTCCCCCTCTCCGTGCTCCTTCTCTGTGCAGGGAAGCAAGACGCTGCAGAGCAAATCCCTGCTGAATTCCTACTACTCAGGTACACACCTACTGTAAACACACACACACACACACACACACACACACACTTAACGTGCACACATCGTCTCCGAAGATGCTTCAGGCAATGATTCAGCGGCTGCAGAGGCCGTAGTTCTGTCTGCAGCTGAAACTGGACGAACTAGACCCAACAACGACCCTGACACTCAAAGTGTGTGCAGTCTTGAAGCTGCTGCTATTGAAAAGTGATTTTTAAACCTTTGTAACATATTTATGGAGTGCTCCAGTGAAGCTCCAGCCGGCTGTCATGGCGCCAACATTTTCTTTGAGGGCAAGAGTCCAACATATGTCCACTTAAACTTCTTTCTCTCTGTCCCTGATGGGCTCAGATTGTTATTCTAAATGTGTCTGACAACATTACAGAAAGGATCCCTGCAGAGAGAGAGACCTTTTGTTTTCAGAGCACAATGCAAACAGCTCTCTGTAAAACAAAAAACGCCGACTACGTTGAGCAGAACTTTTCTTTTACAAGAAATGCTGGTAGAATAAATGTGTTATTTTTTAATGTTTTTGCATTGCATGATTTTTGTTAGAGCCTTTCAGATAGGATGCAGTCCCGCTCTCAAACCCGTTCATTGTCTATGTGTTGCGCGGCGCAAGAGAGTTTCTGTGCTGGTCCCGCTTTGCCGTCCCTGTGCACTGCGCAGAAGTCGAAACATTTTCAACTCGTCACAGCGCTCTGTGGTGTCCCCTCTGCACGTCCAATAGGAGGTAAGGGTCAGATCACAACAAAGAGAACTAAACTCCTCCCACATCCTGTCGTGCTCCGAGGATCTCATGAACACACACCCTCTTTTTCTTCTTCTCTGCTGCTCGTCTCCTCCTCCTCAGCAGGAGAAAGGTCGGTTCCTTTCCCAAACTATTTCCCCAACTTTTGTTTCGGTCACCTGGCAACTTGCTCCGTTAATTTGCGTGCGTGTGCGCCCCCCCCCCCCCCGATCTGCACCCTACCCCGCAGCGCACACCGCATCCTACCTGAAAGGTCCTTTAGAACAACAATCCAAACAACAACTTTTAGTCAACCTACTTCAGTCAGGCACATTTGCCCTGAAAGATTCGGTTTGGAGGATACAGAGTGATGCATTATTCTCAAACTTTTTGTCCCTTTAAGTCACTTATGTAAACAAAGATGTCAGCCTTCAAATGATTTGTGTGTAACTTATCCCATCTGTTTGACTCGAGTCCCTCTTAGCCTGTGTTTTGACTGTAAATATGTTGGTCTCTATTGGCCCTCTTTCTGTGTCTGCAGTGTCCAAAGAGCCGGTCCCTGCCACCACCTCAATAGGTAAGTCAAAACTGTTTCATCTGAATTTAATTATTTTTGATGTATCCTCTATATTCTGTCATATCTCTGTTGAGTTTAATTACAAAAGTGAAGCAAAGGTCACAAAAAGACAAAGTTTCAAGCATAAAGGTGCACACAATGTCAGAGACACACATGAAGGCTAATGCACTTAGAGTCACGAGTCCACACACACACACACACACACACACACACACACACACACACACACACACACACATAAGGAAGTGCACACAGTTTGCGGATGGGCAGAACGAAATGTCAGAACCATTTTCCAGAAGCTTCTTTCTCTTCATTTATCCTCCTTCTCTCCCGTCTGTTGGCCAGATTGAGCCGCTCTCTGCCAACGAGGTTGGCTCTGACCGCTGCCAGAGTTTGACATGTACTGACCGCCTCACACAGTCACTCACACACACACACACACACACACACACACACACTCACAGAGGGAGGCATAAGTGCTGTATGACATTTGTCTGCCACTCTCCTTTATGACAGTGTTTTTTGTTTCCTGTGATCATACTCATCGGCCGTCACCTCCTCGTCTTCCTGCCACACCTCTTCTCATCCATCTTCTTCTTCTTCTTCTTCTTCTTCCTCCACTCAGCTCATTCTTTTCTGATCCATTTCTCCCAAACACATCACCACTTTAGCCTGATGAAAGCCTGATGAAAGCTGTTTAAATCCCTTCATGATTTCTTCAGATTCTTTGTTGTCATCAGAAAGTTTCTAACCATGTGCTGCATGAACGATATTTCACATTTTGTGCAAGACATCTTTGAAAGCTTTACAGTAAGGCAAGTAATTGCATGTTTTAACAACAGTGCCCAATTATCAGTGTGCTCACATTTAATCCAAACTATTCCATGGTGTGGAAATCTTCTACTTGTTTCATGTCATGATTTTCGGCGTCATGTCGGCCAACTGATCGTAACCGATTAGCTGTTGAAACTTTTCCGTTGGTTGTAAAGATGAGCAATCGCGGACTCCACAGGCCAAAGAAAAGTCACAAAGTTAAAGTCTCAAACCGACTCGTAGGCGACTCTGTCAGCAGTTTACAACTTTGCGACTTTTCCCCGCAAAATGGTTTCTTCTGGTTGTCAATCTTTGTTTTTTTTTTTTGCTTTCCTGGAAGATCTGTTGGAGCTCGGACTCCCCTTGTCAAAACACACAACATGTACCAAAGCAGTGCTTAATTTACAGTATTTCACTGTAAATGGACTTGAGCTTGTATATTTCTTTTCTAGTCCTCTAACAACTCAGAGCGCTTTTACACCGCAGGTCACACCACAGGTCACGGCAGCCACATGTCCGATGTGTCCCTGAGCGAATGTGCATGAATGGATGAGTTAATACTGATGGACTCTTTCCACAGCAGCCTCTACCATCAGGGTGTCAATGTGTAGGTGTGACCTGCTGTGTGAAAGCGCTTTGAGTAGAAGACTAGAAAAGAAATATACAAGCTGAAGTCAATTTACCGTTTACCGTTGATAAGCAATGAAAGAAATATCTAAATGTCTACCTTTCATTTTTAACAATGCCACTCGACCCTGATGCCCAGTCGGCCATGTTTTCCCCCTTCTTGTTTGTCTGCTTCTTCTTCTCCCCTCCCACCCATCCCCCCGTCCATCGTGGATATTATTATCTACAGTGTTCATTACATTTTTCTACTTTTCCATTCTGCCGTCGTCTCTTCCTCTCTGTGCTCGTCCCTTCTTTTCACTTGTTTTACCTCGTTTTCATTCTTTAACCGTACCTGATTCTTATCTCACATCCCCCTTGTCTGCTTTTCCTCCACTCCTCTCTTTCCAACTTGAAGCCGAGTATCTTCCAAAGCACTGTCGTAAATCAGCTGAATCACTGTGATACCTGCTGAGCTCATGTGGTAACAGCCCAGGAAACACAGATAGATAAATAGATAGATAGATACTTTATTGATCCCGAGGGAAATTCAAAGCATCCAGTAGCAGGTTACAAGACGTGAAAACATTTGTTACAAATTAAACCACAAAACCGACGCCCTCCTCCCATACAACCCGAAAAAAAAGATTTAAAGAACACCCCTAGATGAAACAAACTTAAACTGTGCAATTGAAAAATAGACTTATACAAGAAATGTACATAACCTGTGCAGGGATAAAAATATATGTGCAATTTAAACAAGAACCTATAAACAGTTGAGGAAAAAAATCTGTAATTAGACCTGAATATAAAAAAATAGTTATATAAAGTGTTGACCTTCTGTTGTGTTGTTTATATATGTACAGCAATGTTTAAAAAGAAGTTATCAAAAAACAGACATTAAATAGCAGTCAGTGCAAACATTAAAGGTGTGGGCAGGCAAAAAACAGGCAAATAACTGTGATAGATATCCACTTTGCTCCAAGTTACTTTGGACAATCGTCAATAGAGTAGGAGGTATTCAGGAAGAGATATCCATGTTTTCCAGACTCATATTCAGGCAGTTTTCACTCGCTGTGCAGGTTTCTTTGCCGCTTGCCGATGCAAATCAAGACACAATGAAGCAGAATGCAAAAGAACGCTCGAGTGATTTGTGCAGCGACACAAATGTGCTGTCGTACATCTTCAGAGAGTGACGTCTGCGTTTTGTTCGACCATCTGTTCGCTCTACAATTAGAAAGAGAGATGTAAAAAAAAAAAAAAAATGTCATCAAGACTGTGTAAATAACTGTTTGGTATTCTCAGCAAATACAGAGAAATGGGAAATCGACTACTAGAGACAAAAATGCATCATGATGAAAGTTATTTTGTTGTTGTATAATTTTGTAAACCATCCCAAGAGCTCTTAGTTTGTCCATCCGTCTGTCCGCCTGACCGTCCATCCCTACTTCCGTTCTCTCATCACTCCCTCACATCATCTCTCAGTTTGACGTCTGCCCAGTCGTCCCTCTCCCTGGCATCAAGTCATCACTCCCCTCGACCACACATTCCTCTTTTACTCTTTCCTTGTTTCATTTTATTCAACCTTTAACTGTAGGTGCAGTTTGAACTTTGAAGCCGGGGATGCACAAAAGTTAGAATCTAGAAGATGTTATGAGCACTGCAGAGACTTGTTTAAAACAGTTTGCATAAAAGCAAAGTTTCATTTCCCAGTTAATAGCCCAGTAAGTGAAGGAATAGAAACCTGCAGTAACTGGTACACCAACCTTAAAACCAGTAAAACAAAAACAGATACCAGATGTGGAGCAAGAGCTCTTAAATAATAAGACAGAGACTATGGCTTGTGAATCAAGGATCTATTTAATGTACTCAGAGTAGTTTGATAGTGGAGGCTGGGTGCCAGGCGGTGGTTGGTTGTGGGACGACACAGTCCGATGGTGGAGGCTGGGTGCCAGGCGGTGGTTGGTTGTTGGGACGACACAGTCCGATGGTGGAGGCTGGGTGCCAGGCGGTGGTTGGTTGTTGGGACGACACAGTCCGATGGAGGAGGCTGGGTGCCAGGCGGTGGTTGGTTGTTGGGACGACACAGTCCGATGGAGGAGGCTGGGTGTCAGGTGGTGGCTGTTGGGACGACACAGTCCGATGGTGGTGGCTCTCCCCTTCCTCTTTCATTGTCTACATCTCTCATTTACAGATGTAATTCATTCAATCGCCCCGTCTATCCATCCATGCAGTTGTACATACATTATTCACGTTTTAGTACTCCCTCTTCATCCCTCCCTGCAGACCTCCTTTCATACCCTCCTTCCTCCATCTATCCGTCCGTCCATCCATCCATAACCATCATCCTCCGGCATCAGCACTCGGGGCCGTTTGCATGTTATGCTGAGCACTGCGATTATTTTATCGATTGAAGCTGTAAATTAGTGCGCGGAGGGCCTCCAAATTAACCAGCGAGCATTTTTTCCGTCATGATCATCTCCGTCATGATCACCGTCCAAGGCCAACGAGAGAGATAGAGATAGAAAGAGAGAGAGGATGGAATACCAATGTACCAGGAAATAAAACAGAGAGAATATCTGCTGATGCCTTAACAAATATCTTTTAAAAAAATCTGTTTTGTGGTTTTTTTGCTTAGTAAATCTAAACGAAGAAGTCTACCAGATTTGATGCATCCAAGACCCTCGATTAATTGACAACATCTTGAGGTCAGAGTCAGGCGGTCAAACAATCCTCTTCTGCACAATTACCCAAGTCAAATGGTTGCACCTTTTATTTCTTTGATTGCTTGAACTTTATTCAGTCAATCATAGCAAAGCTCGAATTAAAAGATTCTCAACCTGCGTTTTCAAAGCTTTTTATCCCGTTATTGACAGTGAATAGAGTCGAGAGAGAGGGTGAGGTATAACATGTGTGAAAGGAGCCGCAGGTCCAACTCACCCCTGGCCCAGTCCCCCCGTAGGACCATTGCCTCCGTACATGGAGCACACCATAACCACAACGCTACCAGCGTCCACCAACATGCTTTCAGTGCATTTCAGGACAGATCACCAAAATATTACATTTCCTATTCTCCTAGACCAGAGAGCTCGTCTTAGAATCCAACTGACATGCTTCAAAAAGGCACTGAAATCAAACTGTCAGGTCTGAAAATAATCAAATAATAATGACATTGATACGCTGTTGTCAGGAAATTTAAAAAAAAATGCAAAATACCGTGAACAAAATGTACAATTTAAAATCCTTATCCTGGTTCCCGTTGCATCTGATTACTTCATGATATCTGAAGCGGCCTCTGAAGACCGACTGACAGATATTAGTTAATGAACGGAGGGAAAACGTGCCAACATTTAGACATGTTCCAAACCTTTCAGGCATTTGAAAATGGATATAGAGGCTGAAAGGTGCAGGAGGGGAGAAAGAGAGAGAGAGCGAGAGAGAGAGAGCAGGGAAGAGAAAGTTATTAAGACGACAGTGAAGAGACGTGCAGATTGAGGGATCAGAGACTGGGAGAAGGAGCACGGGTAAATCCTGTATGCAGTGCAGAGCCGGGTTTAGCTCAAAGTGTGTGTGCGTGCATGTGCTTCTTTCTGAACTGACTTTACAGCCTTCTCCTAGGCTCAGGTGTTTTCTAAGCTATGGAAATGGGATTTCATACACACCAAGTTTCTCTCTCAGAAAATCATGCATATATAAGCGACCAGAGAAAAACACTGGCACACATACTGCAGCGTACATGAGTACACAAATATATGCATGGAGAGACAAGGACACATCAGAAAGTTACAAACATGCAGCCTCTATATGCACACCCCGCACGGTGTTAACACTGATGCCACATAAATCCAGTGGATCAGGAGAAAGCCGCCGTAGTGTGGCGTGCATTTCATGTGCAAACACGTTTTCCTCTAAAAAAAAAAATCAATTCCCCAGACAGTGATGTATGTTAAAAGGTTACGCAACACCGTTCTCTGTCGGTTCACAAAGCAAGCGTCAGCCTTTTGTGCCCGGCCAAGGACAGCACGCCACCGCTGTTGCCGCTGCTGTTAGCTCAGAAGTCGTGTTTTTTTATGGATCAGGAGCTTCCCGTGGTTAATAAAGAACACACATTTACAAAGATACAAACACAGAGAGATGCAAATGCTGGAATCCACCCTGCACATTCCTGTTTAAGCTTTCATTAAACTTTTTAACAAATGAAGATTCGGTTAAGTCGACCAATAGTGGATTAAAGCGAAACTTTGGGTGAGGAAAAGTTTGCAGGCAGCAAAAAAAAAAAAAAGAAGATGTTTGCAAAGAATTTGAAAAGAAAATGTGAAGAGCTAAAGCAGGAAGTGCTTTAACACTTAATCCCACTAAAGCACAGATCGCACTCTTGCTATCTTTTCCCCTCACTTTCTCGCTTTCTTACTCTTTGTAGACAACTCGGCTATGTCGCTGTCACACCAATGAAATATGATGACGTCCCGTTTGTCCTGTTTTTAAACCAAGCAGCAACCTAGGGTGTTGAAAACACATGCAGTTCCTCAAATGTCCACTTAAGGCTGGCTTCAGAAGCCAATAAAACCTCATTATGTTCCATATTATCATGCGTCAAAAATCCAATTTGGTCTGAATATCTCGTTTGGGTTGAATTCTTATTTTATAACTCATCTGCTTTGATTTTATTGAGCTGAAGAGTTATTCATGCATGTGCTTAATTAGGGGCGTGGCCAGATTCACTGACAGCTATGTGCGTTACATCTACTCTCCAGGAGGCTTAAGGCCTCAGCTCCGCCTCTTTGCTTGCATCTAGATTGTCTAAAAGTAAAGTTGAGATAGGATTTCCAATATGGCGTCCGCCATCGTTGGGCTTCAAGACAGTTCTTCAGAAACCAACTGGTAACTACTGGCTTCTGTTGCTGCTGTTCACATAATGCAAGAAAAGGATTGTCAATACAACAAACTCCACTCTGATTTGTCACAGATAGTTGGAAATGAATTTTTACAGCGACCGAAGGTTTAATTCCAACCTCGGTTTTTTTAAGCTGCATGTCGTCCCCAACTCTCTCCTCCCAACACTTCCTGTCTCTCTTCAGCTTTCCTTCCCAATAAAATCAAAAATGCTCCAAAAATATATTTTATTTCTATAAAGAAAGTTAAGTATAATGTTTTTTTATTACCATAGTGTAATGGTAGACTATTCTTAAAATACTCTGCGCAACCTTCACAACAGGGTCCTGAGTCTCTAACTAGATTTCTTGTACTGAAGTATGAAGTATAAAAACATCATAAACTTGGGTTCTGTGAAAAGTTCCGGTGGTTTGAAAGAGGCAGGAAGTATAAATCACACACGTTGCTTCCATCAATTTGAACGTTCAAAGAATAGACAGGTACAGTATTAGCTGAAAAGGCTGGATATTATTCTTCATCATGTTGTCCTCCTTGGGGGTAAATGCTGAATGGGGGTTTATTTAAGTTGAGTATGGGCATTTAGACAGAGGGACAATCGGAAATCTGACATTCATTCCCAATAAAACCTGGAGAACGTGTGATCTTATTGAATGCATACTTTCAAACCATAAAAGATGTGTTCCCTTCCAGCAGACCTCAGTGATGTGACATTTTGATTTGGTGCCTTTTGTGTCTTCAGGCAGCTATTTTAAAGTGGCTCGGCCCTCCGAACACTTTAGCAACAACAATGCCGCAGCACAGTGGGAAGAGGAAAGTGGTCCACAGGCCCCTTCCCGAGTACAAAGCTCATAATTTATACCCACAGCCCTGCTTGTATTGGAAGTATTTTTTTTTCCCGACAGCATTACTAAAAGGCAATTATTTCCCCCAGTCTGCTTCAGTGTAGCATTAGGCTGAATGTAAGGTGATTATGGCTAATGGTAGTCATTTTGTATGGCCATAATGTGGCAGTGCGGGGTAATTGAAGGTGAGAGCCGGGTTGAGAGAGTCATTTTGAACCTTTATGTGCTCAGCCAAGATTGAACCCCTGTGCTCTTTTTCCAGCCACATTTCCACTGATTAAACAGTTTTTATTTTTAATCACATCCAATGGTCACTCAATCTTATTTTCTGCCTCTGAGTGGCTCTTTTGAAACCTTTCGCATCCGTCTTCTTCATCACCAAGATACCTATGGGTACTGTCATACCTCGATGCTTTTGCCACATCAGAAAGAATATTTAATTGTATTGATCCAGTCTGCAATCCATGCACATTCTCACAACATACCTAGTTATTCTCTTCTGTATTTCAGGCAAATCAAAGCGCTCTAAAAACAACTTCTCTCCATCTTTTGCCTGCTCCACTTTTCAGAAAATGTGTGCTCAAACAGGCCGTTTGGAGATTTTCCCTTCATGACATCAGAGAGGGCAGTAGCCCCTCCCCCAGGTGGGTGACACTCCCACAGCTAGGTGTTTGTTCTGCCCTCTGAGTCTGCCTTCTCACCATTAACAATAGGACATGGAGCGAGAAATCACCGAGACACCCTTCCAGAGAGGGGGCGTGGTCAGACACAGTTCATTTATATATTTAAAGGTACAGACACAGAAACAGCCTGTTCTGAGAGAGAGGTGGTTTATCAAAACAGCAAATGTAACAGCTGCTTGACTATGAGAGGAAAAAGTACCTTCACTTCTTCTGTTTTATTTGATCATCACAGTGGCAGAACACACCTTCATTTGTATGAAAATAGTGCATGTTATCACTTTAATCCTTAATTATCTCCATGCATACAGTGGTTCACGGTGAGCTGCTGGTGGTAAACACCACTTCCCTGCCTGACAAGGATATAAAGATAATCCTGCTTTCTTCAGAGAGAGAGAGAAATCTGTGATGTGTCTGTCTGTCTGTAAGTCTATCTGTCTACCAGTCCCAAGTCCTAAAACGGGCGAGATAAGACTCAGTTTTGTTGAATCACAAACTCTCCTGTGAAGCGGGATTTGTCTGTTTGGTGTTCAGTTGCTCGGTGACTTCACAGATCACTGTGTTGGTAACTCACAAGCGGGCATCCACCCACACACACACCGACATCTCTCTGTTTGTCTCCGGCGCCTCAGAGTTACAAAGGAGTGGCTTTTCACGTTCATGCACACACTTGTAGAAATTGGACATGCACACACACACACACACACACACACACACACACACACACACACACACACACACACACACACACACACACACACACACACACACACACACACAAACACCCACATTGTGCTGCAGTTCTGTTCTTCTTTGGGGTGAAATGAGGTAAAACCGCTTGGATAACGTCTAGACCGGTTGATCCCTGTGACCTGCAGTCCAGATCTATATTCTGCAGCCTCTCTGTCTCTTCCTCCACTTATCGCTTCTGCCGCTCGCCTTTGCCCCTCCCCCCCACTTTCTTTCTGTGTTTTTGATTTTGTCTATCGCTCCATCTGTCCTCTCTCTCTTTTTCAGCACCTCTCCCTCAAATTCAAATTGAGTTCTCAAATAATCTGCGTCATCCCTCCTCATTTTTCACAAGTTTCAAACACACAAACACTTTGAGTTTAAACTTTTAAAACAACCTGAGTTGCATGCAACATTGCATTGCATATCTCCAGCGTCTTCTGGTTGCATAATGAGAAACAGCAGATTAGACGGACACATTGGATTTAAAGTATGTAAATGAAAGCCACTCATGATACTGCCCATTTTCTTTCAATATGCTACCATAATGATTTAATAATGTCCGCTGTTTTTTTTGAAGAAAGGTTGGTACCATCTGTAAACTTTATAAAAAGATTGATGACAAACCTCAACCTCTTCTCGTTGTACAAAATTGAGGCCAAAAAACCCCCGGAGGCGTTTCTCAGCAACAGGCAAGGGAGGAAACTGCTTTGGACCAACCCGGGGCTGAAAACCTTTAAACCACTGCAGAGGCTCATAATCTGCAAAGTTTGCAGTGCCAGTAGGAAACCTCCCTAAGAGGGGCCCCCCTTAGTTTGTCAATAAAAGTCACCGAAGGAAAACAAAGAGGAGTAGTTTCTCTCGGAGTAACCGGAATAAAAATGGTCTCTGCCCATTAAAGTGTTGTTTACTGTGTCAGAATAAAACAGAACGCTGGTTGGAGGGGCCCACTGTGATTTTTTTTTTGTTTTTGCCTAGGGCCACAATCGACTCTGGGATCGCCCCTGCCCATGACGGACGCTGACTTATTGAACATTTTGCACCACAGTCGTTGCAGTAGATATCTAGCTGGTGGGGCTGTGGTATCGGATGTTCCTCTGACCAAAAAAAAAAAAGAAAACACACATTCAACTTCCTGATAAATGTTAAATACCCCTCGGGTGGGATCAGTCCACAGCAGATCAGATTCTTCTGACAGTTTGAAGCAGACGCTCACAGTTATGGAAGGTTCAATGACTCTTGTGTCAGCTGGAATGAGGGATTTTTCTGACGCCACAATCAGATAAATAAAAGAGGTTTTTGAGCTGCACATCTCTCAACACTTCTCAACAGGTGTCCCAGGCTTCATCATTAATGGTCAAAGTGAGGAGAATAGATCTCCTGCTTATATTTGTGTCCTTCAGCAGCATGACAGCGTCCAGCTCTAAACCGTCCACGTTGAGAACTATGAACTCATTTTCAGACACTGAGTAGATTTGCAGACGTCCGTCTATCCGACCTGATAGTTTCATCTCGTTGGATGATGTTTGTTGCGGTTATTCATTCTTTCCTTGAGAGTGATCTAAGTGCATCATCCTGATTACTTTGCTGAAACATGACCTGTGGTAGTGATAAAACGCTTTGAGCTTTGAAACACTTGATATTTAAACATATTCCATGTACTCCATAAAGTGATGGCGTGCAGTGGATGTCTGGATGATTAGGTCAAACAAATGACAAATTGGATTTTTATGGCTTTTAACGGCGTTACATAACCGTAGTTATGTTTTTAATTGAAGCAGAATTTCAATCAGAGTTTCTACGATTGTGTGACTCCTCTCAGTAATTACCCCGAGTGTTAACGGATGATGCATACTGTAATGAAGCAACGCTCGGTATGTAAATGAAGACAGGAGTCATCTCTTTACTGTAATTGTATTTCATTTGCTTGTTCAGGGTTTTCAAGGTTGGCACTAAATCAAACTGCTTCTTCTACGTAAGTATGTAATGGAAAGTACTCTCTTTCTAACTGGTGGATGGCTTTCCCTTACAGTCAGAGATGAACTGATCTAAGTACAAGATCAGCCTGTTTTGTACAGGAAGACTTCTTGAAATGTCCCTGCTTACAAAGCGCAAAGGTGAATCAGTAAGCCATGTGTCGTAGCTTGTTTGATTTGGCTCTGTCTCCACCTGAGCTTTTGTGCTTTTTAAATCTATGCAAATTAGACAAAAAGACGTTTTCTGACGTTTCTAGATAATTTGTGCAGCAGTCACAGTATAGAAATGTCACTCCCCCTCCTATTGGCTCGAGGTGAAGTCTCCTGATTATATCCTACAGCGTTTTCAAAATACTAGGGGAACCTTGTGTTGGCTTTTACAGGTGGAGGTAAAGTTGGTCTGCTTCCTGTTGGACAGGCAGGTGACAAACAGCGGTGGTTAGCTTGTGCTAGCGTGTATTAGCTTGCAGTGTAGGTACAAGCAGTAAACGTACACGCTACGTTCTGCAAGGGGCAGAGCTTCTGAGGGGTGATGAGCCCAGGAGGAGGGGTCTGGTTTGAAGGTTGTGTTTGCAAACTGCAACACAAAATGCTGCTGACTCCACCTTTAAAGTATAAAATGACACACGGTGTGCAGACTAAACTGTCGATACTGAAGTCCAGAGTGTGTTAATGTAGCCGATACAGGTTCAGATACAGACTTCTCTTATTCCATCAATCATTTAAAGATACCACACCAGAGTTTTAAGCTACACAGTGTAAAGAGAAGGTTTTATTCTTAAATTTCTGTTAATTGGTTTAGTATTTGAGTCCGGGTGGACAGACAGTGAAGAGTTAACTCAGAGACACTCAAGTCATCCATAACAGAGTCTTAATAAAGTCACAGTGTGGGAGGAGGGAACTTTATATAGCACACTCCCAAGCATGAAGGACTGCATTATCATACACACACACACACACTGACAGTGTAAGTGGCCTTCGCACACACACACACACACTCACACACACACTCACACATATACACACACACAAAATCCCAACGCTCACTTCCCTATCTCTCTCTTAATCAATGCATCTCTCTTACACTGTCAAACGCACACTGGTAGCACACAGTCAGCGCTCTCCATACACCTCGATAACACACACACACACAAACACACACACACACACACACACACACACACACACACACACACACACACACACACACACACACACACACACACACACACACACACACACACACACACACACCCTTGTGACTGTAGGGTCAATAAATCTCCCCATTAGCATTGAGATGTCTTCATCATAGTCAGTGTTGTGGAGCTGCCGCTATGACTCCATTTCATGCCTGGCTTAATGCATATTTGACCTTGGTGTAACACACACACATACACATACACACACACACACGCACACACACACTCACAAAGACACACACATGCAAAGAGACAGAGACACTGAACTCTATACACAGAACCTCTCATATCAGAAGGCAGATATGCGGGTGCACACACTTGTCGTGCAGGAACACATACCTACACACACAAAAATCACACACACACACTCACACACACACACACACACACACACACTCAGCCATCTGAACATACACATTTGCATTCAAACACACACGTGACCTTGTAAGCAGCTGGTCGGAGTCCTGGGAATTTTTACCAATTCTCAAAGACAAAGGAAGTGTGTTTGTGTTTGATGTGCATCTTATGAGTCAGTCACATGAGCCCTCTATGTGTTCCATGTTTGCTTATTATCTTTATATATATATATATATTGTGCGCAAATGAAATAAAAGTCAATGCAAAGATACAAATAGACACAAATCCCAGCTGAACTCTCAAAACTCTGCATGTAAAATGAGATTTTTTGTTAGCTTTTCTCCCCTGTAGGCAGACAAAGTATAAATTGGCCAAGCATTCTTCGTTGATTTGTGCGAATCTGCTTGTAGTTCCTGCAGCATCCTATTGACCGGTTTCTTGCAATAAAACTGCAGCAAAGTGAGTTTTAGGTTCATACCAACGTAGCTAGCAATCTGGTGAGTTCCACCAGTTGTCTTCTCGAGCATGCAGATGATGACATAGAAACAAAACAACAAGATTTGGCTAATTAACATATCTTACTGGCAGTAATGTTTCCAGCTAGTGCAAGTAAAAAGGAAAGGATACCAAGGTCGAACTTGAGGCTCATATTCACCTCGCATTTGGCCTCAACCCAGAAAATAGAGAAACTGATATTTAAATGAATCCCAAGCTCACTTACAAACAATCTCTACAAGATATGGACCACTTTATGTTGTTAATGTCGGCTCAACCATTCATCCTGAGCTCATCTTTACAGTATACGGTTTAAGTTGTATTTCCCTTCACTGGAGTGAATCCAGGCAGCAATTATCTTCCTTCTGAAACACTTATAACAAAGCAAATTTGCAGTAGTAGAAAAAGGTTGCAACCGAGCAAAGGACAACAGAGAAAAGCTGGCAATGAAAAGTTCGCACAGATTGAAGTGAAAGGATTGATTTCTCGGCTTAACTGTTTTGGAGACACAGTGTGAAGGAGGAAAGTAAAGGACGACCCGGTTCTGTTTCAGTGAGCAGATAGTTTGTGTTTGTCCTGCCCTCTCCTCACCTCAGCTTTTTACTCCTGTCTCTCCTTCACCTCGTCTGGGGCCTCATCTGTCTCCTGTCCAACCTCTCGTCTAAACTCTCCTCCTTTCTCCCCTGACATCTATTCTCCAATGTTTTTCCTCCTCAATGCGTCTGTTTCTGAACTTCTCCCATCGCTCCTTTAGATTCCTCCTCCTTGCAGTGGATTTGTTTTCTTCTTTTCTCTCTCTCTTCACTTCTGTTGTTGTCTCTATCCCCTCCTCCCTGAACAACGTGTCCTCTGGGTCTTTTCTTCAGTTGCTGTCGTATCGCTGTTATGCTGATGACACACAGGTTTATTTCTCTGCAAAACCCCAATAACCCTCAACTCTCCTCCCTTCATGATTGTTAAGCTGCTCTTAAAGAATCTCTTAATCTACTCCACCTCCACCCTCAAAATAATTTCATTTCTCTCATGAACCCAACAACTGTTGCATCATCGTCATAGTTCGTCTATCTGGCACATTTCTGTGAAATCTAAATGTATATTTGATTACAACTTCATTGACCAATACATGACCTCTACTCATCAATTCATTGAGCTTTTCCAGTCCTGAAACTGTTCAGTTGTGTCAAGTTGTCCTCTAAAGACATAAATCTTGGTATACACACTCATCCTGTGCTTTGACGCACTTTGTTACTGTGTTTGCTAAAGGTCGTATCCAAACTTACTTTCAACATTTAATCAACACATCTCTTTTCATCTCACTTCTCCTCTTCCCTCCCCTCACACAACAGGACTTGTCGACTATTTTAATCACTCAACGTAAGCCAATTAGATCTACCCGGCATCTTTTTCATCACCTTTTGTCTTGACCACACATACTCCCACACAACACACACTCACTCCCACCTGAGCCGGCGCTGCAGAGTGACCCATGTGGCCCGCTCATTCTTCATTCGTTTAGTGAAGCCACTGTTTAGATTGGCTTATGGAGAAGCCACTTTAGGCCACTAATGAATCCACAGGCACCATTAACATGCAAATAGCTCTATTAAGAACGAAATAGAGTCATGCGGTTTTATATTACAGACCGCTTTTTCCTTCTGAGACTCACATGTGAACACTCTTTCTTAGCCTGCTCTTCTCGCAGGTTGTCAGCAGCCATATTGCCTGTAAAAACCCGGGTTTCAAGCACATTGCATCTGGATTTGTCTACTTTAAAGGTCAAAGTTCAAAAGCTGAACCACAACATTAAGACAAGATGACTTTTTTGACGTCTGCCATTGTTACAACCCTGTCCTCCAATCGACAGTCAATCCAAAGTTGAGTTAAAACCGTTTCTAATTGTTCAGTTCTCTGGCGCTGCTCTTGAAATGTGACATTCAATCATGAGTCCCTCCGTCCCCCCTGAAACCTCCATCTTTCCCTCCATCTGTCCTGACTAATAGAGCTCACACTCACATCCAATCAATCTGTCCATTCCTTAATTAGAGGAAAGATATTCTAATTAAAGAACCTGACGTCAAGCCCACCAATCAGGGCTCAGGCTGGTTGGCGACTCGTTTAAATCGTGGCTTGTCATTGTGAAGCGATCAGTCTATCCTCACCTGGAGCATCATTACAATTAACAGTGTATGCATGTTGACTATATATGATAAGTGTGACTCGTTTTTAACCGCCTCTCTCTCTCTCTCCCTCTCTCTCTTTTTGGTCTCTCTCTCTCCCTGTATTCACAGACAGCAGCCAGCCGTCTCTGGCCCAGCCCTCCCTGACGCTGCAGAGTTTTCCTTATGGAGGCTGTGAGTCTGTGGAGCTCTCCTATCAGAGTGGTATGTGCACACAACCTCGTTAGTGACTTAGTGGTGAGATAGTCCGTCTGTTAGGTAGCCAGTCATCTGGTTCATAGAAGGTAGGTGAATATGGTTGTCAGTGAGTCTGTTAAATGGCCAGTAAATAAATCAAGTTAGTCAGTCAGCAACAAAGGAACTGCCAGTTTGTCCCCATTTTGTTAGCTTACTCATTGGCTAGCAAGGCAGGTAGGCAGGTAAGTCGGTTGACGGGTCGGTAGGTAAATAGCCAGTGAGTTATTCAGTTGTTTTTGCGGTTTGTTAGTTAGCAAGCATGTTGTTACAGGTCAAATAACAATCAATAAAAAAATAAGAAACACAAGGAAACAAAAGTGGCTGGTAACCCCAGCCAAAGTGACCAAAGGATGGGAAGGTGCCTAGCCAACCTCGCAATAGGCCGTCGCTTCCGGCCCATCCCCCCTAACAACTACATAAGAAAACAGAACTAACCAAAAGGAGAAAAAAAGACCAGAAATAGGACTACAAGTGGTCTCCAGCCCAAACTAAAAAAAAATAACAAAGCCCAGCAATCTGGACATGCCTTGGGGAAAACAGATACAAAAGTAGTGTACAACCAATGGTCCTTTTCCAAGCAATATATCCCATCATGCATTGCGGTTCAAACCTTTTTAGGACAGAAAAATGAAGTTTGACTGCCCTCAGATAGACGAGAGTACTGACCAGCGAGAACGCGCAACACGGAAACACACAAAATGTTTTTATTTGGTGCATTTTATTTATTTGAGAATAATGGATTTTTACACTTTATTTTCCATCTTATACACCGTCTCCATTTGTGTAAATGTCTTTATCTCCTGCAGGTCAGTTCCAGGCCGGTCAGTTTCAGCCGGCTATTCGAGTCGCTGACCTCCTCCAACACATCACGCAGATGAAATGTGGACAGGGCTACGGCTTCAAGGAGGAATATGAGGTGAATACACACACACACACACACACACACACACACACACACACACACACACACACAGGCTTCTTATAACGGGAACAACAGCTAATAGGCGTCAATCTTTAGGTCGACAACATTACAAGCAGCTATTAGTGAAAAGGTCAAAAGGTCCGCGGCTGCTGAAGCCAGATGATTGGAGTAATGAAACGTTTGTGTGAACCCAGAATGCATGGCTGTAACCTCTAGTAAAAAACACGGCAGAGCGGAGGATTTTTCTTTTCTAATAAACACATGGCTTTATCGCAGAGACCGGTGCTTGACTTGAGCCATGTGTTAGGGTGAATTCTTTTGTGTCACTAAGTGCAGGATGGGATGCTGCAGCTGCCCCCGCATGACCCCGAGCGAAGTTACGAGACATACTGAAAAGTTTCAATAAATCAAATGTGTTTAAATACCGACATTAGAGTCAACAGTGGAAATATGAAACCACCTGGACTTCTAAAAGTGTGTTGGGAAAGAAGCAGGGAAGAAGGGAATTTTCATGAACAAGATTTCCTTCATAGTCAATTCTAGAGGTGTCCGTGCAGATATTTGAGTTTGATGAGTTACGTTTTTGCAACTCAAACAAGATCTTCATGCGAGGCGTCACTTGGGAGCACATTTTGAAGAGATTGATT
>NC_089199.1:24081087-24101087 GCF_963930695.1 Labrus bergylta
ATACAGGTCTAGTGGGCGCAAAAGCCACTAATTCCTTTTTTTGATTCAGGCCCCGAGTCAGTCGATAAATAGCAAAACTAAAGATACAACAAGGAAACAGGGGTCCTGATTTAACTCGGTCGTTAGGTGATAGATTTGAGTCCTGAGCATGTCTACCCGACTCTCTCTTCCCAGGATTTCCTGTCTATCTTCAGTTGTCTGACCAGAAATGGAAGAAAAATGCACAAAAGGAGAAAAAATAGGAAAGAAGAAACAGGAAGTGAAACAATCAACCAAATGAAACGACATTAAATGTTTGCATATAGGTTGTAAACAAGAAAAAAGTATAGATAAATAAAAATGCTAATTTAGTGAATCAATCAGATACGCTAAATGGGAAGAAAATAAATACAGTTATGTCCTGGGGCCAATGCCACTCCTATTGCAGTGATATAAAGCTGAACTGCATTGATTTAGTCATGAAAACTGGCGCTGTTAGTGGACTCAGGCCCCTCCCCCTTCCCAGCAGGGATATGCATTTAGTGATATTGAAGTTGAGTCGTGTAACCTGCCTGAAAGCTCCCCCCGTCTCCTGAAGGCTCAGTGTCCTGTAATGTTCCAGTCGTGATGCTCGGAGCGCCCTGAGTGGTAAAGAGTACGCTCTGCTGCAAACTATCAGTCGATTGTCTTTTACATTAATATTCATGAAGCTGTTTTAACTTCTGCCCACCCCATGTGTCAGCGTACAAGCTCTGGGCATCGGGCCATATGTGCATGCATATTTCTGTCTTTGAACCTCAATAATCTGAATCTGTGTGTGTGTGTGTGTGTGTGTGTGTGTGTGTGTGTGTGTGTGTGTGTGTGTTCAGGCCCTGGCGGAGGGACAAACGGCACCTTGGGAAACGGCCAAGAAAGACGAGAACCGCAACAAGAATCGCTATGGCAACATCATCGCTTGTGAGTACTGCAATGTGATGGAGAAGTAACCGCTGTGGAAGTTTGAGTCTGTGCTGAAAGTGACTTCATTCATCGCCGCGTGGCGTTTGCTTCGGTTCACTCTGGGTTGGTTCTGTGTGGTTTATAGATCCAGATATTTATCTCTGCAAGTTTGAGATTATTTTATTTGCATGATGGAGATATGGCAAACCCCAAGAAAAGGTGAAATCTGTTATTGGTTCAAAAAATACAACCCCAAAGGTTCGTCTTGATTTCAGGGTTTGGGTGCTTTCCTCCTGTACCTGACTCGTTCCATATGTAAATATTCACCACTTCTCAGGCAGTTTGGATAATAATGATATTAATAATACTTTATTTGTTTATCCATTTTCAGTACAGGTGAAAAAGTGCTTCACAGTGTGCAATAAAAACAAGCAAGCATTGAAAGCAATTTAAGAATGAAAGAAAAGAAAACGAGGGACTGATTCTGCCGGTCTGGTCTCCTCTGGCAGGCTGTTCCAAAGTCTGGGGTGGAGAGAGACACATTTAGAAAACTCTTTATTTGGGGAATGAAACCCATTGAAGCAGAAGTACCAAACTGTCCTTCAGCTGGAGGACACAGGTCCTAATCTCTGTGCTGGCAACCATCTGCACCAGTGTCCTTCAGCGAGTCACCCACTGACTCCCCCCTGCTCTTGGTGTGTCCCACTGTAGGACCCCTGTAACCCCCCCGCTGGGAGCCAGATGCCTGCAGAACCAGGTTCTCGTTGATAAGTCAGTCGGAACCGGTAAATGTTGAACACTCGACGCCTAACTTCTGTGACAGATATTCAGTCAAAGCACAACAACGGGCACATAGGCATACCTAAAAAAGATGAAGCGTCTTTCAGAATCTAAATAATTTGTATGTGTAGTCTCGTTTAAAGTTCTGAATGTCTGATTCATGAAAGTGCTGCAGAAAAAAAAAAACTTCTCATAGAGCGATTTGACTCCTCTCCTGCCTGATGATCAAAGCCTGCAGCGCCTTCTTTATTCACAGAGACTTTTGTCAAAATGGAGCAAAGACAGGCTGCAGTAATGATGTGCAGAGTGACTGCATGTAGCAGTGTGTGTTTGTGTGTGTGTGTTTGAGTGTGTGTGTGTGTGTGTGTGTGTGTGTGTGTCGCCCATTAGAGTGAGAATTAGCATGTGAATGTGGTGCTGTCGAATATGTCAAGTGTTTGCCGTGATTTGTGAGCACTAATGAAGTCTGTTGGATTTGATGTTTTCTGGATGAGCGTCTGTGTTAGTGTGTGTGTGTGTTTGTGTGTGAGGCCTCTTGAACAATGTTTGCATGAATTGTTGTGGACTGGTTTCTGTCTGTCTTCCCATTAGACCCGCATGCACACCCATGACCAGTGTGACCCAGAAGATTGCATTAGTTTGCATTAAAAAAAATTCCTGTGTGTGTGTGTGTGCAGGCAGAGAGCCGTGTGTGCGCACGTCTCATTATGAGGGTTTAGATGTCAGAGCGGAGACACTGCACTAACCTGAAGGCTTTTAAATGAAACACTGGCTGGAATGAAATAGCCTGTCAAGGATTTGATAGCCAACAGGAATTATGATAAATTTGCTATTAGTACAAATCCTTTAATTACAAGAGCCTGGTAATGGAAACTGTCCATCTTGCTCACTGTGATTGTACAAAGGCTCATTTTCTTGAGAAAATGTTTAAAAGGGCTCCCCGGGGGGAAACAAGTCTGTGCGCTGTCTTTATTAGGAGGAGGAAATGTGCAGAGACGGGCAGGCGACCGCTGCAGCTCACACTTTAAATATCTGCCTTCTTTCTTCTTCTTCTTGTGTTGAACTTTTATTCCCCTTTGGGAAGAAATGGATTTTCCTCCTGTCTCAACACTATATCTGATCCTGCCTCACGCTCTCTGCGGAGCTCTGTTCCCTCGCTCGAAGCTCAAATGTTCACATCCACCACCTCGTCATTAATAGTCTTCAGATTATTCAACTTCATTGAGAGTTAAAGTATTATAAGCATTCAACAAAAAACTGTTACTTTTACACATATTAGCAGGGGCGTTGACAACATTTCTGGGCCTCTCCCATGACCACCTCCAATACACAGAGTCCTAACAGCACGGCATGGTTAAATATCGCGTAACATCGCTCATGATCGCACGCTGGCTGTCCACACAGCATCCGTAAAACATTTAATTCTTTGCTCTGTGAATTTCAGTTTCCCCTTTGCAAGCATTATGGCATCATGTTGTGCTTTTATTTTGAAGGTGGACAAACTGAAGTGTGGTGCTTTTATTTTAAAGGTGGAAAAACTGAAGTGTGGTGCTTTTATTTTAAAGGTGGACAAACTGAAGTGTGGTGCTTTTATTTTGAAGGTGGACAAACTGAAGTGTGGTGCTTTTATTTTGAAGGTGGACAATCTGATGTGTGGTGCTTTTATTTTGAAGGTGGACAATCTGATGTGTGGTGCTTTTATTTTGAAGGTGGACAATCTGATGTGTGGTGCTTTTATTTTGAAGGTGGACGATCTGATGTGTGGTGCTTTTATTTTGAAGGTGGACAAACTGATGTGTTGTGCTTTTATTTTGAAGGTGGACAAACAGAGGTGTGGTGCCTTGTATTAACGAGCTCTTGACTAAAGTCACAACTCAGAGGCTCGTCGATAAACGGCTTGTGGTGAGCTGAAAAAAAAGCGTATTTCTCCGGTGTCGAAACAGGTCAAAGGTCAACATTTCAATCCCAGATGTGGATATTATTAATGCACCGCTACACACCTTTGTACAACAAGCCAACGAGCTCTGCTGAGGGAGAAAAGCGAGTCCCTACAAACGCCCTCCTTCCTCGTCGCTCATCCGTCTAAGCGAGCGTCAGAAAGGAAAATAGAAACCGGGCGTCGGGGTGAAAATGTTGTGCCACACCGCGCTGCCTGCTCGTGGACAGTGAGGGAAACAGTCGAATCAGGCTGATTTTGTCGCTGCCGCTCGCTTGCGTCGCGTGCTGTCAGGACAGGCTGTTACACAAGAGACCCATTAAAAGACTCAAATTAAGCTCATCACAATCTTCTTTTGACACAACACATTGTAGAATATACAACCTTAAGAAAGAAGGAGCCACATCAAAACGTGGACGCAAAACTCCTCTAAAGTGAATAAATGTTGCCAATGTGGCCGAGCGAATAGATGCTTTTGCATGAAATGTTTGGCCATTAGAAACACAAGTGACACAATATTGGAGGCCTGGGACTTCTGCTTTTGTTGCTGTTGAATTGTGCCAGCTTTAAAGGTGACACAGTTTGCCGTTTCTTTACATCCTAAAAAGTCTTTTGAGTTTGAGAGCGGAGAGACAGAGACAGCAGCAGCATGTCGACGTGTCACAGGTTCAAATGTGATCCATGTTTTGGTCCTTTAAGTCTGATCTCGTCTCTCGGAGAGTCATCACGTCGCTCTCGCCCATGCTCGGCAGATCTCAGCGAAGGAGCTAAATGTGTGTCCCGGGCTTTTGTGCGACTTAAACCAGCCGCCGAGCTCTGCCCGCGAGAATCCCCTCAGATGCTGCTGTTAGCATCTCGCTATCTTTGCGAGGACTTTTTGGTAACCCCTCCATCACATCGTTCTCTTTTTAACAAACACACACAACACATAGTTTACTATCCCTCTCCCGCCCTCTCTCTCTCTCTCTCTCTCTCTCTCTCTCTCTCTTTCTCGCTCGCTCGCTCTGTGCTGCAGTTTGGAGAGGGCTGATTGGAGTTGAAGTGTTAACACGCTCCTCTTCCGGCCATCTGCCAAACACAAACGGTGGACGCCATGTTTGAATCCCTTCAGCACTCTGAATAAATGTTAATCCAGCAGCCTCCTGTCCTCTCGTCTCTCCTCCTTTTTATCGTGTTTACTTCCATTTTTACACTTTCACTCCCCCCCCCTCTCCCTTCTTCTTTCCTTTCTCCCAAATCCTTCCACACATGTCTCACCTTGTTGCTCCTCATTTGAACTTTATCTCTCCTCCTCCTCTTCGTCTCTTCTCTCTGCTCATGCCTCATTGTTCAGTTTTTCTAACACTTCCTCCTCGCCCTCTCCATCCCTCCATTCATCCAGCGTGATTACTTCTGACAGTTTTTGGGTTGAGGCACGGCGCCACAGTGTTTCCTCATTACAGGCATCTGTCTGCTTCTATCTCCTCCCTCCCTCCCTCCCTCCCTCTCCTCCTCTCGGCTTCTTCTCCTCCTTTTCTCTCTCCTTCTCGGCCCTCGGTTCACACAACGACCTCCCCATATGGTAATTTATAATTCAACAGAAGCATGCCTTCAAAATAAACAGCATTTCTTGGTGAATATTTACATTTGTGCTGAGAGGCGACGTGTGTGTGTGTGTGTGTGTGTGTGTGTGTGTGTGTGTGTGTGTGTGTGTGTGTGTGTGTGTGTGTGTGTGTGTGTGTGTGTGTGTGTGTGTGTGTGTGTGTGTGTGTGTGTGTGTGTGTGTGTGTGTGTGTGTTAAGGCCTCCCTAACATACCATAAAGTTAACCAAGAATGACTCAGAAGGAGGAGACCAAAACATTAAACATTAAAGAAGGGCCACACAATGTATCAAGGAAATAATCTCATTTAATAAACAAACAAACAAAAAGGACTGGAGATCCGGCTAAACAGTATAAAAGACGGGAAAGTGCCACCTCCCCCTAAACTATCGACCAACAACTTATCTACAGAAAATGAAGGAATCGAAAATAGGACTACCAGTCTCTCCAGCCCAAACTAAAATTGCAAAACCAGCAATCTGAACATGCATGAGGGAAAAACCAAAACAAACCTGGAACAGGGAACAATTTAAGGATAAATGAACGATCTTCACCGTACCTGCGCCCAAAGTTTTTATGTCTGCCTGCCCTTGTCTCTCCCACCTGGCTCCTCTAAATCCCCCTCCTCCACACTCTGAGCAGGGAACAGGTAGAGGGAGGAGGGAGGAGGGAGGAGGGAGGAGGGAGGAGGGAGACCAGAGAAGCAGAGAGGGAGAGAACAAGGGTCGCACATAACAGTGTGTACCTGGGTGGGTGTGTGTGTGTTTGTGTGTGTGTTTGTGTGTGTGTGTGTGTGTGTGTGTGTGTGTGTGTGTGTGTGTGTGTGGGGGGTACCCAGGTGAGATTGGGTGAGGGAGAGATGGTGCATTGACATGTTTTAGTGATATGATCAGTAAGAGAACATTTCAAGTTGTTTAATCATGATTCTCTGCGAGCCAAACATTCAGCACTGCAGGGGCTTCATGCCCTGCCCTGAAAGTACTTACCCCACGAGCATGGTCTCTCTCAGGGGTAGAGCTTTCACCCCATAACTAAAGACCTTAGACCCTGATTCCTGGGGTGGAAGGTACATAGGCATACGGCAGAGAGTTTTGATTATTGTGCGAAACTTGTAACTGTTGCTGATTGGCCCGATCGTGTTACCCTGCACAGCCTCTTTGTTTCCTGTCTAAAAAGCCCGGCCCGCATACAAAAGTCAAACAGATCCAGAAACTTTCCTGCTGAGATTGGTCGTTTGCAGTCACAGAAACTTTACTAGTCTCATCCCTTCCACAAATATCGATGGCTCCTCTCTGGTGTGTTCACAATCTCTCACATCGTCTTTGGTGGTTTAAAACCCTGCGAGCACAGCGATGCCCCGAGGCGACACAAAACAAACCCCTCTGTGGGGGGGTTATGGCGATGGGAGGGGGAGGTCTTAGTCTTTCTGACTAAATGACTACAAAAGAACAGCAGATAATGTTCCTTGCGTGTGTTTTCTCCTCTCCTTTTGAAGTTTTCCCCCTCCTCTACCCCTCTCGTCTTCTCTTCCTCGATGCGTCTCTTTTTATCTCTGAAAGGAAGTCAAATCTATTCACTACATTTCCTCCTTCACCTGTTCTTTTGATCTTTCCCCCCTCACTCCTTTGACCTCCCCTTTCTCCTCTTCTTCTCGCTCTCCCACCCTCTCTCTCTCTCTCTCTCACCCTCTCTCCCTCACTCTCTCTCCCTCTCTCGCCCTCTCTCTCTCTCACCCTCTCTCTCTCTCACCCTCTCTCCCTCACTCTTTCTCCCTCTCCCACCCTCTCTCTCTCCCACCCTCTCTCTCTCCCACCCTCTCTCCCTCACTCTCTCTCCCTCTCTCGCCCTCTCTCTCTCTCACCCTCTCTCTCTCACCCTCTCTCCCTCACTCTCTCTCCCTCTCTCGCCCTCTCTCTCTCTCACCCTCTCTCTCTCTCACCCTCTCTCCCTCACTCTTTCTCCCTCTCCCACCCTCTCTCTCTCCCACCCTCTCTCTCTCCCACCCTCTCTCCCTCACTCTCTCTCCCTCTCTCGCCCTCTCTCTCTCTCACTCTCTCTCTCTCCCTCACTCACTCTTTCTCTTTCACTCTCTCTCCTTCTCTCTCTCTCCTTCTCTTTCTCTCTCTCTCCCTCTCTCACTCTCCCCCCGCTCTCTTTCTTTCTCTCTCTCTCTCACTCTATCTCTCGCCCTCTCTCTCTCTCTCCCTCTCTCACTCTCTCCCCCCCTCTCTCTCTCTCATACAAATGCACAAACTCACCTCTAAGCCCTCCTCCCTTCACTAATGTGCAGCAGCATTACAGTGAATGAGAATCATTACACACACACTTCACTTTGTGTTACACCTCTAAGCATCACTGGAATAATCAGTATCCCCTCTTGCATCATGTTGCTTCGCATTACAGCAGCGGTGTGTGTGTATGTGTGTGTGTGTGTGTGTGTGTGTGTGTGTGTGTGTGTTTGTGACAAAGAGAGACAAGAGGAAGAAGGGGTGAGGGCATCTTGTTTGTCTGTGAAACAAACAAAGCAGCAAAGAAGGTTTTGAAAAGGAAAAAAATACAATCGTGTGTGTTTGTGCACCTCCCTAAGTGTGTGTGTGTGTGTGTGTGTGTGTGTGTGTGTGTGTGTGTGTGTGTGTGTGTGTGTGTGTGTGTGTGTGTGTGTGTGTGTGTGTGTGTGTGTGTGTGTGCGCTAGCTTCATATGCAGCTGACTCCCATCCTCTCCTCTTATCCTCTTTGGCGCTGATTCTCAACACGTCTCTGCCGAGCTGCTCTGAAGTCAGAGCGCCAACAACTCCTCTGAAGTGTTTGACCAAAGAACCACAACAAATATTAGCATCCCTCAAGCTGTCTCACACACACACACACACACACACACACACACACACACACACACACATACACACACACACACACACACACACACAGAACACACACACTCAAACAAAGAGAAACTCCGGCAGATGTACAAATAAAATCACATGGAGGCACATACAAATTCAGAGAGTAAGAAGACCTACACCTTCATCCAGCACATACACACACACACACACACACACACACACACACACACACACACACACATACACACACTCTACACCAAGGCCTGCAGAGATCACAGCCCTCTTTTGAGCTTGATTGCTTGAGGCAGTTGAGCTCTGCTGCATAATTAAACCACCTGCAGACTTACAGTAAGAAGAACTCGTAATGTGTTTCACTTCAATCTTAGCAAGAATTAAAAAAATGCAGAATTCTCGTTTTGTACTTTTCTCGTCCTTTTTCCATCTCATTAAGATGCAACAGTAATGTTTATGGGTTAAAAGGTCAAATATTATGCAAAAACATGTTCCTCTAATTCTAATATGTGTCTCTAGTCTGTCTACAAACCCCCCAATGATGAGAAAAGTCCATCCTCTCCGTCTTTTGCCTGCTCCACTTTTCAGAAAATGTGTGCTCAAACAGGCCGTTTGGAGATTTTCCCTTCATGACATCACAAAGGGCAGTAGCCCCTCCCCCAGGTGGGTGACACTCCCACAGCTAGGTGTTTGTTCTGCCCTCTGAGTCTGCCTTCTCACCGTAAACAATAGGACATGGAGCGAGAAAGCCCGAGTACACCCAAGCCCTTCCAGAGAGGGGGCGTGGCCAGACACAGCTCATTTACATATTTAAAGGTACAGACACAGAAACAACCTGTTCTGAAATAGAGGAGCTGAAATAGAGAGTTTATAGACATAATCAAATACAGGATCAGAGTGGATTTAGAACAAGAAACTTCACACACATGTTTTGGGGAGACTAATTTAAACTGGCTGTTTCACCTGCAAGAGTTTAAAGCTCTTGCTAATTTGCAATTCTTTGACATTAGCTTCTAAAAATTCATCAAAAATAGGAATGTTAAGTTGTCTTAGATATCATTGTATGCGTTCCGAAGTTTAAAAAGCTTTGCATTCTGATCGAAGGTTTGAAGTGTTGGTACTTCCTACCTTGCCTAATTTGATGCTCGGGTTGTTATGGTGTAAATTGAAGAAACATGGAGGCAACAAGGAAGACAAAAACTCTCCAGTAAAGACTGATGATGTCACCCTCCATCAGAAGAGGAAGCGTTTGGTTTACAGCTAACGGAGGCGGAGGCGGCGGTGCCGGCGCACACAGATAATGACGATAAAAAGGCTGATTTTGCATTATTGATTCTGATGACTTTGATTGCTGTTAATCATCGTTCCTGGTTGGAAGCCGTGGAGAGGGGGGGTGACAAAGATGCAAAATTCGAATGCTGATTTTCAACAATTGTTCAAAGCTTCAAAAAAAAAAGCATCAGAATGAATTTGTGTGTGTTTTTTTTTTTTTTTTCTACTGTGATTGTGTTTTTAATTAGAAGGAAGAAGAAGTGATTACACCTCTTCTGTGTGACACGTCAGGGGGTTGACAATTGGATATTGTTTGAAAGTGAAGAGCTGCGAGATCATGAACAGCGTGAGATAATCGATAGTTGATGAATTAATGAGAATAAATGAGAGATACTGCTGTCTTAGAATCCCACTGGAGATGGATTTTCCACCTTTTTGTTTTCAGCTGACTATGAAAGTTTCAAAAACCTCTGTCAATAATATGTGACAACTCCTCTCACCCAAATCCTTTACTGATTCTAGAGGACAGTCCGAGACAGAACCATCTCTCCTGACCAGTTTGTTCATTGAGCCCCGTTTCACCAAGCGGTCTGGTTTGTATCAGTACAGTTTGGTAAACCCTGGTCTTGCTTGCATTTCCAAATCCAACCGTTTCCCTTATTTGGTAAGCGGAGTGTAAGCCAGATGGAGATATGTAATAGACTGACATCATAGCAGCCCCACTTATATTGGTACCATTCCCAACACTTGACAGTGGAAACGCCAATAAATGGGTACTGCACCGAACAGAACTGACGCGGGCCGCTTGGTGGAAACGGGGATTAAAGTCTCTTCCCGCCCCTCTCTGTGCTCCCTCCTCCCCAGCTGATTTGCTAGTTTCTTGGTTAATAACACGTCCGTTTCTCGCTCCTTTAAACGAAGCACTGTGAGGTACTCTGAGTCCACTGTGAGGGGTAAAGGAATGTCGGTAAACATTCAGACATGAGTAAATAAAAAAGACTTTTTGGAGACACGGCTGAGTTGAAATTCAAGACGCTGTTTTGTGCTCTCTTTTTCCTCGGACAAAAAATAAACGGCAGACACATTAAAGTCTTTGCTCCGCTTCACATTTGTAAAGCCCTCACTCCAGTTCAGTGTTGTGATTCACTGGTTTAGTTCTGCTTTCTCTGCTCTCAGCCTTCAAACAGCTGGAAACAGCATCTTTTGGCGTGTGTGTGTGTGTGTGTGTGTGTGTGTGTGTGTGTGTGTGTGTGTGTGTGTGTGTGTGTGTGTGTGTGTGTGTGTGTGTGTGTATGTGTGTGTGTGTGTGTGTGTGTGTGTGTGTGTGTGTGTGTGTGAAGTTCGACAACATTCTGAGTTGTTTGACACATCAGCTGCAGGGAGCTCTGGTCTTAATAGGCTATTACACACTATAATACCCTCCAACTCACACACACACACACACACACACACACACACACACACACACACACACACACACACACACACACAGACACACACAGATCACGGGAACATTCAGACGTTACAGAAGATTTAAAAAAATGCACAAACCTTTTAAACACACATCCTAAATATGCTCCAGAACATACGAGCAGACGTGGAAGTGAAGAAATTTTAACACATTTACACGCCTCAGCCTCTCACACACACACACACACACACACACACACACGCACACTTACGCTCAATCACACATGCTATTAAACTCCCTAATGCCTTGAGCCAGGCTGACAGCGGAGTGTGTGCCGTGAGTGAGTTGAGCTCTGTGGGGAGTTAACTGATTAAGTATATCTGTGACAGACACAATCCCTGCTTAGCGGCTGCTGAAAGAAGACGAGAGGAGAGGAGAGGAGGAGAGGAGAGATGAGAGGGAAGGAGAGGATAGAAGAGGAAAAACATCTTGTTCAGCAGTTTCAACTTGCTACTGTGAGCATCTTTTTTTTTTTTCCATCTGTTGTTGGCTTTAACCGGATTTATGCCTGTTTACTTCAGTCAGACGAGGGACTACCAGTTTAAAAGTGTTAAACTGAAAAGTTTGTTTCTGTATGTAAAAAAAACAAGACAAACAAAGCCGTTTACACATCAGGCCCCTCCCCCCCTCTCCTATTCCCCTGCTGGTGTGCGTTCACATTAGTAACAGTCCGATACAGCAGGGGGCAGTATGCACATAGTTGGTTTTGCAAATCAGCTACAAAGCAGAAATATAAAGAAGAAGTAACCATGGCAACCAGGCTGAGTCCATCCTGCTAACTTTGGATGTTTTTTGTTATTTCTGAGACGCCAACGACGACTCTCCTTCCTACATCCACATCTACCGTGCAGCTCAGAGGACGATAGTGGCCCGTGCTGCGAGGATACGACGGCTTGTGAAGCTACAGGAGGCGTTTAGAATGACGTCATATAGCGGTCCACTTCCTGGTTTGAGCACGGTTGCGTTCATGTCTCCTGCGGTCCATACTTGAGTACACATGAATCGTGCCTGAGACCACCTCTTCAAGCGGACTCTGGCACAGCACCTGAGTACGATATGTTAGTGTTCACACTCATCAAATGAACTGGACTTTGGGGTCAAGCGTAGTCGGATCCTGGACCCGGTCCTTATTGTGAAAACTCCCTAAAACTTTTTTGACCTTTTGCAATTAGACTGTATAAAACATGGACGTGGTGTGAGTGACGTCACACACTAGTTTCTGAATCTGCCTTTTGAAGCCCATCGATTGATGGCGGTCGCCATATTGTAAATGCTGACTCAGACTAACTTTGGGTCAACAGGTAAAGAGCTGAGGTGTGTCTTAAGCCTTCTGACAAACGCCCTTGATATCGTTCAGTCAGACAACTCGAGTTTGTGTTTGCTAGTCCCTCACATATTAATACGTAGCCGAGTTAAGGTCAGAGATCATTTAAATGTTTAAATAAGAAGAAGATTTACTTTATTGATTCCTGCAATGGGAAATTTCAGTTTTTAACACACACATAGGCTGAAGTATATACACACATGCACACAAACAGGATCCTATGGACATGCACTAAGGGAGATATGTCAAAGTGACGGAGCGGCCCACAGCGGGTGCTCCTGAGCTGATGGGGAGGGGGTTTGGTGCCTTGCTCAGGGGTACCTTGGCAGTGCCAGGTACCACTGCCAGCTACCAGACCAACTTCCATGCTTGGTCTGCACTGGGACTTGAACTGGTGACCCTCTAGTTCCCAACCCAAGTCCCTACAGACTGAGCTACTGCCGCTACTGCCGCCTGTAAATATGATCCCGTCCTGGCCAATAAGAGTAGAAGAATATCATCAGTTCCAATGCAGAGGGTTTCTGCATTATATCACCATCATTAAGTAACTCCTAAATGTCTTTATGCCTCATCTAACAAGAACAATTTGAGGACGACACTCTCCTCGTGAAGCGATAAAAAAGCCGTTTATTCACAGAACTGGAGCGAGATGATGCTCAGGATGAGCTCCTGCTCTGATTGAGATCTTTCAGGACTCCAGTTTGAAACATAAAACCTCTTCATGACCTTTGATTTTCAGGAGCTGCTCATGGTTGCTGCAGTCCTGGGACGTCTGGGTGCAGCGGCTGCGAGCACAAATTATCCAATCTGATGTCTTTAAATTACAGCTCTCTGCTGCATTCAGCTGCTCCTGTGAATCTCGCCTAGATAAAAACATACACAAGTCTATTTTATCATTACATTATATTTGACCCCTCGAGTTAACAAGTTCTCCGCAGCTAAACTTTTACAGTGGATGGCGGGATAATGACATGGAGTGGAGAGGAGGAGAGGGGAGAGGAGAGAAGAGGAGAGGACAGGAGAGGAGAGGAGAAGGGAAAGGAGAGGAGAGGAGAGGAGAGGAGAGGAGTGGAGAGGAGAGGAGAGGAGAGGAGAGGAGAGGAGAGGAGAGGAGAGGAGAGGAGAGAGGTGCATGGTTATGAGGAGAGAGAGACTCAGCAGAGGAGGGGAGCTCATTAATGAGTAATGGGACTGTGACCCTTTGCCCTTGGACATCACAGCTTCTTCTGATGACTTTGTTGATGCTCCAGTGCTGCAGATTCCAACATGAGCCAGAGTGCAGATAGAAAGGTTATTTCTATATCAAGACACAGATCTAAAGATGTGTTCAGACCAAAGTCAAGCCATTCCTCTGCAGCACCATTCCATACAAAGTCAATGTAAAGATGGCAAGAGTCAACATGATAGTCTGTATGGATACAAACAAACTGTAAAGCATCAACAACATATGAGTGCACATAAAGAGAGAAAGCTGTGATGCTCTTATCCTACATGAAGGGAACAGAACAGGGTTTAGTAAAGCTTAGCATTTAGATGCTAACATAGACGAGTAAAGTCTTGTTGCTGCAAAAAAAAAAAAAACTTGTGTGTGTTTTGGACTAGTGTGTGTTTAGGCTACTCTTGTGCAACATACATGTGCAGACTAAGACTAGGACCCTCTGAGTCCAGTGCTACTAAAGCTAGCCATGCTAATTGTTTTAGTGTGCATGTGCAAACGTACAGTATGTAACGAGTTTAGTTCCTCTTTAGTGTTACAAATATTTGTTTTCCTCTTTTTAAACTTCCTCTGCTCTTAGGTTACGCACACCTGCACTAATTAACAGAAATATTCCAATCTGTATCTCTTGCTCTCTCACACTTGAGCTCACACTCTCAAAACCTGTGGCCTGTGTCCAGATCAACAGCATCCGCAAGCCAGTGCCTCCTGCCATCTTAGCCCAATTAGAAGCTCCCCTCCTTGGGCAGAGAGAAGAGGAGAGGGGCCCCTCCCCTCCGTCCAGCCTCAAATCCGTGGCTCCCGTGTTATGACAGCCTGACACTATAGCCCTGCGTAATTAATGCTGTCTGAGGGAGCGAGACGGTGTGGGGCAGGGGAGAGGGAGAGTGGGAGAGGGAGAGGGAGATAAAACGGTAAATGGAGGAGGACAAGGGAGGGTGAGGTGAAGGAGAGGTGGGGAAGGCAGACAGGAAAAGGGAGAAATTGGAAGAAGAGGAAGATGAGACAAAGAAAAAGCAGGTGATGAAGAAGGTGTAAGAGAGAAAGTGAGAGCAGAAAGCTGACAGACTGCCCCCTGTTGTGTTTGTTTTTACATGCAGGCTGTGTGTGTGTGTGTGTGTGAGCTGATAGCTGATGGCAGTATCGTGTACCGGCAGAATGGAGTCATGCTGCCGTCATTGTTGCCGCTCAGCCAGAGCTGGAAAATGATTTCTGATACAATCTGTACAAATAATTCTCCTCAAGGTGATCCTTGGAAATGATAATAAGGACGGAATCCATCGTAATGATTTATATTACATGCAGCTGTTCTGTATTAATGAGACGTGCTCTGTGATGTTTTTTTTTTTTTTAATTTATTGAGTGCCAGTGGAGAAAGTTATCTTCACATAGAGCAACAGAAGAACGTGATTTGGGTTTCTGTCCTGGAAGTGATGTTGTGCAGCACGAGGGTTGCAGCCATTACTTCTGCAGCATTCAATGTGTTTTGTTTTTTTAAAGTTGACATATTATGAAAAAGCCACTTTTTGAACATATATTTGGGTAACCTGAGTGTCTACTGACCCACAAAATGTGAAATAAACCCATCCAGTCCTTTGTTTGTGGTCTGCATAAGTCTTACAACACAGAGAAAAATGCTCCGTTTAAAATTTGCTCTCCTTGTGATGTCACAGTGGGATTCTGGTTTTAAAAAAACACCCTAAAATAGTGGTTTGAATGTGATCTAACAGCTTTCAACAGGGAGAATGGCATTGCTCTCATGTCCACAGAACGCGCTGGTCTCCTGTTTTTAGTCACTATGTAACTAGAAGCGCACACGGCTTTATGGCACTAGCTCACTCTGCAGCCTTCAGTTTTGCTCTTTTTTTTTAACCTTTTGATTGTTCTGTTGATTTCATTCTGTCTTCATCAGAGCAACAGTTTATCAAAAAAAAAGTGCTGTGAGCGATCTTGCTTGTTAAATAAGCAATTTTCAGCCGCTTCTGATTATTTCGACTCGACGGGAAGCCTCTTGTTTGTGCCCGACGCGACTAGAAAATTCACACATCCAATCAAAGATATTCACAAAAACAAAATGAAGTTAATGCCTGCTTGACAAAATGATTTCCCCCCCGGAGGAGGAAATGGGTTTCAAGTGAAGGGATGATTCATCGAACACACACACGCGCATGGTTTAACTGCTCTCAGAAAAACTTTTAAGGCAACACAGAGCTGAAGGCCTGAAGGTTGAGCCGTCGCATTAAAGTATTTTATTTCAGGGCACAATTAGCTTCTAAAAAATATACCGACCTATGAAGTTTGAGAGGTAAAATTCTTCAAAAGCTGAAAGCTGAACTAGTTGATGTCTCATTTCTTACACAGTGCTGAAATCTCCCCCACAGCTAACATACTAGCTCGAAGGCTAACCGTGGCTAGCTTGCTGTGCACTTGCTGTAAGCGCTGCACCCCGCTGTAGCTTTGCATCAATGAGTGGAGTCACTACATTAGCATTTCAGTGGCTTCAAAGACACAGACAGAACAGACAGGTGATCCTTTTTCTCCTATTTTTCTCTCTATTGCTAGATTTTTCTTTCCATCTCCAGGCCTCTACTGTCTTTCTACCTCATCCTTCAAACCTCCAAATTTCTGCTCCAGCTCAACTTTTTCTCTCATCTTTCTTTGTCACACCTTCCTGTTTTCTCTCTCTCCCATACTGACGTCATCCCCTCCTCATAGATTGAAAAACAACACAACACGGAGCAAGAACACAACAAGAACAGCAACAATAAGAAATTATTCTTAATTGAAGCAGAAGCATCATTAAAATGTACTCGCATGTAGCAGAAAAATAAAAAACTGACGGAGCACATCGGCACACAAAAAAAAAAAGAAGGAACGAGAAGACGAGAGAAAAATACGAGATAATCAGACTAAATCACGTCTGCTTCATCTGCAATTACCTGCCGTTGCCACGTTACGACTAAACAAAATCACCGCTGCCATTAGACATAATCAGCCCAATGTGAGCCCCGATGCTATGGATGGTTATTAGAGCACAGGACAAAATAATTGACATTCAGATAAGACGGGGGAGGGGGGGGGGGAAGGAGCAGGAAGATTTGGATTAGGTGACATGTACTGACTGAAAGCAGGAAGCTGAAGTAGTACTGAAGGCGTTTTATCATAAACTCCATCATGTAAATAAAGAGTGTTAAATGCATAATTTCCAGCAAAAATTGGTGATCAATAACTATTTCTAAAGCCTGAGGAGGTCACATTTTGTTTGCTTGCCTAATGTATCTAAACATGTTTGAAACTACAGTCTGAAAATCTGCAGGAACATTTTTGTAGTCGCCTTTGTTTTGTGTATATGTCCACCATTTTGGGTTTTACCATGAAATACACCGAGTTCTGTCTGAAAAGAAATAAAAGTATTTGCAGGGGAGCCAGTTTGGCTCTGTGGTTGGAGCAAAAATAGTCTTTAAATATTAATGTTTGAAACCTGAGTGACGTCACCCATCTGTTATCTGATAGACTCCTTATTGTGAATATCTCTTATCCTTCATCAAATCAAAACTGATGAGTCATCAAAACATTCACCCCCCGTACAGTGTGTGTCGATCGAGACATGAGCCAATCAGACCTATTTGTTTTTTGGAACCGGGTTGTAAACATGTTAATCTCTGCTGTAAAAACAGGCTTTTTAGAATGGGTGTGTGTGTGACTTCCTGTGCTTCTGCAGCCAGCCTCTAGTGGACACTCGAGGAACTGCAGGAGTTCATACTCAAACCATGAACCATGCAGAACCAACCCCTTGATATTTGTGTTGTTTAATTATGTTTTTGTGCAGACGGTTACTCAGAAGTTGTGATTGTATTTGTGATATTGCATGTTATGGTTTGGTTTAGGTTAGGATAAATCTTCTTTGTTAGGGTCTGGAAGCGACGGCTCTGATTGGTAGAAGAAACCAGCAGCAGACGTGATTGAATCTTGGTCTCTTTTGTTTTTAAAACAGTTTCTCTGTTTGCTCAGATAATCCCTATATGCTACTGAAACAGACAGTCGTAAAAAAACACGAGATAACTCTGCAGGTAAATGTAAATATGGGATCATTTAAGACAACTCCAACAAATGTCGAGTTGTGTCATATTTCTGGATTCGGACAGTCTCCGAACCGTGGCTCCATGGCGTCTTCCCCTCCCGTCAGTTAGCTGCTCAGATCTGTGGGTAAATGTAACTTTAGGCCTGTTGTATTTTTCTGCTATTTGACCCCACAGACGATCACACCAGAGTCCGCCTGCAGTTGCTGGACGGAGACCCCCACTCTGACTACATCAACGCCAACTACATCGACGTGAGTGTCTACGCGCACACACACACACACACACACACACACACACACACACACACACACACACACACACACACACACACACACACACACACACACACACACACACACACACACACACATGATGGACTGGTTATGTTTACCCTAATTCAATGCATTACCTTTTTGAACCTACTTTCTATATTTACTCCCAACAACAAGTGTATTAAAGGAGCAGTATGTAACTCTGACTCATAGTGTTTAAAATGGGTACTGCAGTCCAGATTGTAAACATTACAGAGAGCTGTCTCCCCCCGCCCCCTCCTCTCTAGAGTTGATGCTCACGCAGGTTGCCATGTGGTGGACACTGAAGCTTCAGTGTAAACCTTTCTGCGTTCAAACCTCTCTCCATTTTTTAAAAGCATCTCCAATATTGATCCTAGTTTGAGCACGTTTCTGCTCGTGGAGCTTATTAGAAACATGCAGAGGCTTTTTAGGTCGGGTACAATCACTTCTATCTGAACCAGTTCTCTTGCCTTCTTCCATCACTGCAACACCTGTTGGTTTGACCTGATAACTGCTCTCATATCTGGCAAACCGAGGGGCGTCCAAAACGGCCGTGTGGGGGTGCCTTAAAACCGCCTACCTTCTCTGGTCCAAACAAATCCAGAGCATTCTGGACCAGAATCTAAAGTTAGAAGGAGGACATACTGGCTGCTGCATTGTTGTCAGAGAAGCCAGCACTTCAACATAGCATGTTTCCTTAATGTCTGATCATATAATGGGAACATGGTAACTTTTAAGCTAGTCCATATCTCCGACCTATTTGTGCAACTCAAGCTTTCTGCGATTTATCTAAAATTGTATAAAGATGCAGACATCCGTTCAGCTGCACACACAAACACAGACAGCGTATGTCCTTGGATGAATTCAACGAGGCTGCCAGACCAAATAGAACCACCTGAGACCCATTTACCTATTTTTAAAAACAATTACCTGGATGCTTATGAGTAGTCGAATTGATTTCTATCATCATTCTTTCCTCCCATCCAGGCACTCTTTTCCTCATTTCTTCAATTTCATGTGTCCCTTCACCTTCTTCTCTCTGATGATCTCTTTCATCTTGTTTTCTCACCTATCCTCCGGTACGCCCGTGTATTGTGCTTTCTCTGCTCCTTCCTTCTGGTTCTGTCTGCCCCGTAGGCGTTTTGCTTCATTTATCAAACTCATCTCTCTCGCTCGCAGCCGGCTGTTTTAATAAGAGCACAAATTAATTTGGATTTATGTAAAAACAAAACTGAAACAATGGAGATCCTGATATCTGAGTGAGGATAACACCGTTCTTACATCAGCGGCGCTTAATGACAAAATGAAAGTGATAAATGTTTCTTTCATTACAAGGTTATGTGTCTCATGAGGAGGGAGGGGGGAGGGTGGTGCAGGGACAGGAGGGCGATAATTATTGGTTGGAGAGTCGTCTCTTTTCATGTGTCCTGCTGAGGGAAGATTAAGACCCCCTCTATTATTTAATTTGATGTTTATTCGGAAAACGACCTTGAGTTATGCTTCTGAGGGGAGCGCGGCGCCCGCAGGGGGAGATGGGACAAATTAAAAGAGAGGGGGCAAAAAAAAGAAGAGAGAGAAGGAGAGGGAAATGTGATGGATGGATGAATGAGGCAAGCCAGGATAGAACGGGAAGGATGCAGGAGAGAAGGTAGCAAGTATGTCAGAGGAGGAGGCGGATACTGATTGAAGGGCGGCGTGAGAAATAAAGGAATGAGAGAGGAGGAGGGAATTAAAAAAAGAGGAAAGAGTGACAATTCATTCCTGCAGAAGAAAAGGAGGAGGATTGTCAAAGTAAGAATTGGATAAAAAAATGATTGAAGAGGAGGGAAAATATGGATTAAGAAGGAGCAAGGGAAGCAGACGGGTGTAGAAATGGACGATTTTAAGGAAGGATGCAGGAAGTGAGCGGTCGTCGCCCTATTTTTTTAAGTGTGTTCGGCTCTGTCACTACCCGTCGGCCCCCATCTGCCTTTTTTTTTTGGCCAATTCAACATGTTGGCTCTTAGTCAGGGTTTCATTTGTCTCCAGCTCTCGACACAGGTTCAGGAAAGCCCCTTGAGCATGCCGCTGTAGTATCCATGCTTTCACCCATTAGTGCGGTTTCTCCTTATTTGTCTCCTCCGCCTCTTCTTTTCTTTTTCCACTAAAAGACCAAGAACTGACAACGGCAGCGCCATTTTCAACTTTTTATCAGACATTATTCTCCATAAGTAGGCTACCTATAATACGAGTGGTGAGCGACAGCCGTGTGAAAATGGTCTTCTCGTATCATAA